>NW_006285235.1:202344-206086 GCF_000327345.1 Myotis davidii | reverse complement strand
TGTGCAACCAAGATTACTTTATCCAGCAAAGCTATCATTCAGAATTGAAGGTCAGATAAAGAGCTTCACGGATAAGAAAAAGCTAAAGGAGTTCATCACCACCATACCAGTATTATATGAAATGCTGAATGGTAACCTTTAAGAAGAGGAAGAAGAAGAATAAAAAGGTAAAGATACAAATTACGAACAACAAATACACATCTATCAACAAGTGAATCTAAAAATCCAGTGAATAAATAATCTGATGAACAGTATGAACTGGTGATTGTAATAGAATCAGGGACATAGAAAGGGAGTGGACTGACTCTTCTTGGGGGGAAAAGGGGTGTGGGGGTGTGGGAAGAGACTGTACAAAAATCGTATACCTATGGATGAGGACACTGGGTGGGGAGGGGACCTGGTAAGAGCTGAGGGTCGGGTGGGAACCGAGTGTAGGGAGCTATGGTGGGGGACGGGGGGAAAGAAACAACTGTAATAATCTGAACAATGAAGATTTAATAACAATTAAAAAATAAAGAAAAAAGAAAAAAGAACAAGAAAAAGCTCAAATAAACAATCTAACACTATAACTAAAAAGAGTAGAAAAGACAACAATAAAAAAGCCCAGAGTAAGTTGAAGAAAATAAATAATAAAGATCAGAGTGGAAATAATGACATAGAGACTAAAAATCAAACAAACAAACAAAAAGGTACATCGCATAAACAAAATAAAGGATAAAAATCCTTTCAAGAACTGGTTATTTGAAAAAATAAACAAGATTAATGAACCTTTAGCCAGACTAATTGAGAAACAGAGGACCAAATAAATAAAATCAGAAATGAAAGAAGTGAAGTAACAAATAACATTACAGAAATACAAGGACTGTAAGAAGATACTATGAATAACTATATGCCACAAATTGGACAAGCTGGATGAAATGAACAAATTCCTAGAAATATACAATTTGCCAAGAATCAGAAAACCTAAATAGGTTGATAACTAATGAAATTGAAGTAGTAATAAAAAAAAAACACAAACAAACAAACAAACAAAAATACTCCCAGCAAGTAAAGTCCTGCACTGGATAACTTCACAGTGGAGTTTTAACAAACTTTCAAAGAAGTAACACCTACCCTCCTCAAACTATTCTAAAAAAAATTAAAAGGAAGAAAGACTTTAAAGTTCTTTTTATGAGGCCATTACTATCTTAATTCCAAAACCAGATAAAGACACTACAAGGAAGAAAATTATAGGTCAATATCCCTGCTGAACATAGATGCTAAGACTTAACAAATGAACATAGATGCTAAGATCCTTAACAAAATAGTACCAAATCAGATCCACGAATACATTAAAAACATCATACATCATGACCAAGTGGGATTTGTTTCTGGGATGCAAGGATTGTATAATATTTGTGGGTCAATAAATGTGATACACGACATAAACAAAATAAAGGATAAAAATCACATGATCATATTTATAGACAGAGAAAAATTATTTGACAAAATCCAGCACCCAATTATGATAAAAACTCTCACCAAATTGGGAATAGCCCAGCCCGTGTAGCTTGGTGATTGAGCATCCACCCAGGAGCCAAGAGGTCACCAGTTCTCTCTATCCCTCTTCTTTCTTCTCTAAAAATCAATAGAAACATATATTTTTAAAAAGGGGACTAGAGAGACCATACCTCAGCATAAAAAAGGCCATGCATGACAAACCTAGAGCCAACATCATACTCAATGAACAGAAGCTAAAAGGCTTTCCCTTAAGAATAGGAATAAGACAGGGATGTCTGCTTTCATCACTCGTATTCAACACTAGTGGCCCGGTGCACGAATTTGTGCACATTGAAAGGAAATGAATTAGAAGAAATATTTTAATATCACTATTCGTTCTTTCTCTATAATAAAAGTGTCAACTAAATTCAAAATCAACAATGACAGATGGAAACATACACATGTGATTGACACCAGTGAGAGCTTTATATGTATCACACATGTGTAAGTTAACTTAGCTTTTTATATATATAGAATAAACTTGCTTAATTAAAAAAAAAAGAGTGCCAGATTTTATTGAATGATTTTGCTGCATTTTTTATATGATTATGTGGTTTTTATCTTTCAATTTATTTATGTTATATATCACATTTATTGATTTGTGAATATTATAACAGCTTGCATACCTGGAATAAATCCCACTTGATTGTGGTGTATGATCTTTTTAATATATTGATGGACCTGATTTGCTGTAACTTCGTTGAGAATTTTAGTATCTGTGTTCATCAAGAATATTGACCTGTAATTTTCTTTCTTTGTACTATCTTTATCTGGTTTTGGTATTAGGATAATGCTGGCTAGTAAAAATAGCTTGGAAGTGTTCCTCCTTCTTGAATTTTTTGAAATAGTTTGAGGAGGATAAGTGTTAGTTCTTAGAATGTTTGGTAAAATTTACCTGTATTCATCTGGTCCAGGACTTTTGTTTGCTGGAAGGTTTTTTTTTTTTTGTATGTTTTACATCCTATTCTTTTTATTGAATTTACTGGGGTGACATTGGTTAATAAAATTATATAGGTTTCAGGAGTACAATTATATAAAACATCATCTTATATTGTATTTTGTGTTCACCACATGTCCAATAAAGGACAAGTCCAGTATCCTTTCATCACCATTTATTGCCCTTATACCCTCCTCCACCTCCCTTCACCCCTTTTCCCTCTGGTAATCACCATACTGTTGTTGTCTGTGCCTATGAATTTGGTTTAGTTTTTTCTTATCTTTTTTTAATTAAATTTTTATTGTTCAGATTATTACAGTTGTTCCTCTTTTTTCTCCCCATAGCTCTCCTCCACCCAGTTCCCACCCCACCCTCTGCCCTTACCCCTCTCGCTGTCCTCATCCACAGGTGTACAATTTTTGTCGAGTCTCTTCCTGGGCCCCCACACCCTTTTCCCCCCAAGAATTGTCAGTCCACTCCCTTTCCATGCCCCTGGTTCTATTATATTCACCACTTTACTCTGTTCATCAGATTTTTTATTCACTTGATTTTTAGATTCACTTGTTGATATATATGTATTTGCTGTTCATAATTTTTATCTTTAACTTTTTCTTCTTCTTCTTCTTAAAGAATACCATTCAGCATTTCATATAATGCTGGTTTGGTGGTGATGAACTCCTGTAGCTTTTACTTATCTGTGAAGCTCTTTATCTGACCTTCAATTCTGAATGATAGCTTTGCTGGGTGAAGTAATCTTGGGTGTAGGTTCTTGGAAATCATCACTTTGAATATTTCTTGCCACTCTCTTCTGGCCTGCATAGTTTCTGTTGAGAAATCAGCTGACAGGCGTATGGGTACTCCCTTGTAGGTAACTGACTTTCTTTCTCTTGCTGCTTTTAAGATTCTCTGTTTGTCTTTTGCTCTTGGCATTTTAATTATGATGTGTCTTGGTGTGGTCCTCTTTGGATTCCTTTTGTTTGGGGTTCTCTGTGCTTCCTGGACTTGTAAGTCTATTTCTTTCACCAGATAGGGGAAGTTTTCTGTCATTATTTCTTCAAATATGTTTTCAATATCTTGCTCTCTCTCTTCTTCTGGCACCCCCATCATTTGGATGTTGGTACACTTGAAGTTGTCCCAGAGGCTCCTTACACTATCTTCACATTTTGGGATTCTTTTTTCTTTTTGCTTTTCTGGTTGGGTATTTTTTGCTTTCTCGTATTTCAAATCATTGATTTGATTCTCAGGATCCTCTAGTCTGTTTATGCC
>NW_006285235.1:185855-202151 GCF_000327345.1 Myotis davidii | reverse complement strand
GAGTTTACCCCCTAAGTGTGTCCCTTATGGATCTGAGGAGTTGTAATCTGGATGGTTCCACTCTGACCACTGGGTACACTGGATCTTGGATCTAAGGAGGTGCTGATTTAGCCTCATAGCTCCCAGCAGAAGCTGCGAAGAGATCTGCAAATTCCCCTTCCTTTTTGGGGGGTTTGGAGGTGCCCAGATGAGGCCCAGCTGTGAAGTAATGCAAGCTGCTGTGGGGGCTTAGGCCTTCTCTTGGAAGTTCTGGGTCTGTTTGACCCAGCTGCAATTTGTTAGGTAATTTTCAGATTGCAAAGGGCCAGGGCATTCATATGCAAAAGCCTCTGCTGCAGCCTGCGTGAGGCGGGGTCTCAGGGAATCAACAGGGTGGAGCAAGCAGCTATGGCTGATCCTCAGCCCTGCCCTATGGGGCCCTGCATCGCAGTGTCCTGGTAATTGCTGCAAGCACCTCTGAGGGAAAGCCGCCCTCAAGTTCTTAGTTCTGCCTGCTGCCAGACAGCCCAGTTTCTCCCCATATGAGTCCTAGGTCTCCAGAGACTTCCAAGAACTGGAGTTCAGAGTAGTTGGGAGCTTGTGACTCCCTCCCGATTCAAAAAGACAACTGTGTCCTCAGGTGCCAGCCCCTTTCCATGCATGCTCGAGCCTCCATACCTCTGCACTTTACTTCCACAGCTCCTATGAGTCTCAGTGTTCTTTTCTCTTTCTTTCTAGTTGTAGAATTTCCACTCAGCCAGCCTTCCTGTATTCTGGATGATGTTCATGTTGTCTTTTTGTTGTATTTTTGAAGTTGTTGTGGGAGGCAGCAATTTCTGGTGTTTACCTATGCTGCCATCTTGGTTTCTCCCCTGCTGGAAGTTTTAAATGACTGCTTCAATTTCATCTGTTGTTGTTGGACTACTCAGGCTTTCTGATTCTTCCTGATTCAGTATTGGAAGATTTTATGTTTCTAGGAATTTGTCTATTTTGCCCAGGAGGTCTAGTGTGTTAGCATTTGGCTTACAATCCTTTATATTTCTGTGGTAGCCTTTGTTATGTTGCCTATTTATTTGGACCCTTTCTCTGGTTCTTAATGAGTGTGGTTAGTTCATCAATCCTGTTTATCTTTTCAAAGAACCAGCTTTTGGATTTATTGATATATTGTACTGTTTTTTATAGTCTCTATGTCACATCTGCTTCCTCTGGGCTTTTCTTGCTGTTCTCTTTCAAACTCCTTTAGTTGACGGTTAGATTGTTTATTAGTCCTTTTTCTTAGTTTTTGAGGTAGGCCTATTGGGCTATGAACTTCCCTCTCAGGACTGCTTTCACCGTATCCCAGAAGTTTTAGGGGGTTGTGTGCTAATTTTCATTTATTTCTAGGATTTTTTTTAAATTTCTTGCTCGATATCATTGTAACCCACTCATTGTTTAATAGCATACTATTTAGCCTCCATTTATTTAAGTGTTTTTTAGTGTTTTTATTGTCATTGATTTCTAATTTTATGCCATTATGATCCAAGAAGATGCTTGGTATTATATCAGTCTTCTTACATTTGTATAGACTTGTTTTGTGACCTAACATGTGGTCTATCTTTGAAAATGTTCTATGGGCACTTGAGAAGAATGTACATTTTGTTGCTTTGGGGTGAAATGTTCTATAAATACTGGTTAGATCCATCTGATCTAGAGTGTCATTTAAGGCCTCTGTTTTCTTGTTAATTTTTTGTCTGGAAGATCTATCCAATGATGCCAGTGCAGTGTTAGAGTCTCCTACTATAACTGTATTGGTGTTAATCTATACAGTGATGGCAAACCTTTTGAGCTCCGTGTGTCAGCATTTTGAAAAACCCTAACTTAACTGGTGCCGTGTCACATATAGAAATTTTTTGATATTTGCAACCATAGTAAAACAAAGATTTATATTTTTGATATTTACTTTATATATTTAAATGCCACTTAACAAAGAAAAATCAACCAAAAAAATGAGTTCGTGTGTCACCTCTGACACACGTGTCATAGGTTTGCCATCACGGATCTATACCTTAAAGTCCATCAAGGGTTTTTTGTTTATTTGTTTGTTTGTTTTGTGTTTCTTTTTTATGTTCCTATATTGGGTGCATATATGTTTTTAAGGGTTATATTTTCATGTTGAATCATTCCTTTTATTATCATGAAGTGGCCTTTTTTGTCTCTTGTTATGGATTTTGTTTGAAGTCTCTTGTGTCTGATGTGAGTACTGATAACCCAGTTTTTTCTTTTCTCTCCATTTGCATGGAATATATTTTTCCATCCTTTCATTCTCAATCTATGTGTTATCTTTTGTTCTGAGGTTGGGCTCCTGTAGACAGCATATATATGGGTCATGTCTTCTTATCTATTCAGTCACCCTATGTTTTTTGACTGGGGCATTTAATCCATTTACATTTAAGGTTATTGCAATAGCCATTTATTTATTTATTGCCATTGTTATTTTCTTTATGCCTATGATCCTATCTCTTTCCTTTTCTTTTTCTTAACACAGTCTCTTTAAAATTTTTTGCATTGCTGATTTGGTGGTAATGTATGCCTTTAACCATTCTTTTTTTGGGGGGGTGCTCAGGAAATGTTTTTATTTCACCTTCAATTTTAAAGGATGGTCTTGCTGGATACAAGTTGTAGTCTTTTCATTACTTTAAGTATTTCATGCGACTCCCTTCTTGAAGTGCTTCTATTTAGAAGTCAGCTGACAGT
The DNA here is from genome assembly GCF_000327345.1 of Myotis davidii. NCBI lineage: Eukaryota > Metazoa > Chordata > Mammalia > Chiroptera > Vespertilionidae > Myotis > Myotis davidii. The sequence goes on along the minus strand of NW_006285235.1, from coordinate 199,439 downwards.
CTAATTGAAATTTTTTGTAGGTTATTTCCCAGTTGCTGCCTTTAATATTCTTCCTTTCTCTTTAACCTTTGCTAATTTAATTATGATGTGTCTCAGTGTGAGTCTCTTTGGGTTCATCTTGATTGGGACTCCTTGTGCCTCCTGAGCTTGTGTGACATTTTCCTCTACCAGGTTGGGAAAGTTTTCTGTCATTATTTCTTTAAATAGGTTCTCTGTTCTTTGCTCATCCTCTTCCACTTCTGGTGTTCCTGTAATGCAGATGTTTTTACATTTCATATTGCCTCAGAGCTGCCTTAAGTATCTTCCTGCTTTTTAATTATTTTTTCTATTTGCTGCTCTAATTGGGTATTTATGTCTACCTTGTCTTCCAAATTGCTGATTCAATACTCTGCTTCATGCAATCTACATTTAATCTCTTCCAGTGTGTTCTTCATGTCAGATATATCATTCTTCATTTCTGTCTGGTTCTTGTTCATGATCTCTGTTTCCCTTTTCATGCTGTTATAGTTTTCACTAAGCTCCTTAAGCATCTTTATAAACATTGCTTTGAACTCTATGTCTGAATGGTTGCTTGCCTCCATCTCATTTAGTTCTTTTTCTGGAGATTCATTATTTTCTCTCATTTGGGGGTTGTTTCTTTGTCTCACCATTTTAGCTGTATCTTTGTATTTTCTTTTGATTATTAGATAGCACTGTTATGCCTCCCCACCTTTGTGGAATGGTTTTATGTAGAAAGTGTCTTGTGGGGTCCAGTGCTGCAGTCTCTTTGTTCACCTGAGCTGAATACGCTAGGATTGCCCCTTGTATGCATTATTTGCATTCTCCTGGTAGTAACTGGGACTCTATTGTTGATGTCCCATTCATGGGAGGGATCTCCCCTCCAACTTACTGCCAGTGAGGTTTCAACCCCAATGTCATCATGCCAGCTGTTATATAGTTGCTTTGGGTCCTCTATTAGTGGGGATCATTGGATTTTACTCTGATGTTGTTGAATATGACCCCCTGGACTATCAAAATATTTACTTTTGTGAATGATAACAAAGCACCAGCAATTGTTGATGTTACCTACACTTGGCAGATAATGCACTATATGGCATGTAGTATGTCACAGAAAGACTGTAATTTGGGGCTGTGCACAAGGGCTTTGGAGCCAGTTTGTGGGGGACATTCGCTCATCTGCCTTTTCCAGCTCTGAACCTTGGGCAAGTTACATATGTCTCTGTGCAAGGGTTTCTCATCTGTGGAAATGCAAACAATAGCATTTGTTCTGGTATAAGTCAGTAGGAATAGACATAATAATACACAATATATGCTTAAAACAGTGTCTGGAACATGTCAGCACTCAGTAAATGTGAACATGCTGCAAGCACTGTCCCACTTAATTCTCATAAAAGTCATATGAGGTAGCTATGTAATGGAGGCTCAGAATGGTTAAATAACTTGTCCATGGTCATATAGCTAATATTTGGTAGAGCTGGGATGCAACCCCACCCAACTAATACACTAAAATGACATAACATAATACAAAAAATTAGCTCAAGTTGGAGAAATCTTTTTTTTTTTTATTTAGCACCCACAGTAGTCAAGCTATTTTCCTCAGAATCTTAAATTCCAAGAAATCATCTACAAAGTCCATAAACTTAATTCATCGTATTTACAGAAAACTAAAAAGAAATAAAAACATATAATCATCACAATAAGAGCAGAAAAAGCATTTGACAAAAATCTAATCCCATTTGGGATTTTTTTAAAAACTCAGAAAACTAGAAACAGAAGAGAACTTCTTCAATTCAAAAATGGCATCTATGAAAACTCTACAGCTCACATCAGACTTAATGAAGGCTGAATGTCCTCCTAAGATCAGGAGGAGGCAAGCATATCTCCTCTCAACACATCCCTCACATTCTCCTGAAGTTTCTAGCGATTCTGACAAGAAAGACAAGTAAAGGGAATATGGATCTGAAAGAAAGAAGCAAAGTTTTTGCTATTTTCAGATAACATAATTAGATGTGGAGAAAAATCCTAGGGAATCAATTTAAAAATTATTATAAATAAGTAAATTTAGCACAAATACATGATATATGATCAATATTTTAAAATTTGTTATATATTTCTATATCTTAGCAATAAAATTACATTAAAAACATTAAATATATAAGAGACATTTAATAAATATGAATAAGACAAGACACTGAAAACTAAAAAAAAATTGCTAAGAGAGATTAAAGACCTAAATAAATGGATTGTCAAGATGTCCATTTGCACCAAATTGATCCAGAGAACCAGTGTCACACCAAACAAGATCTTAGCAGGTTCTTGGAAATGAAAACAACCTTAAAGAACCAAAACAATTAAGGAAAAGAAAAAATTGGAGGGATTCTACACATACATAAGGACTTTTTAATTTATAATAAAGGAATGATAACCAGGATAGAGTGACACATGCATCAGTAAACACAATAGAGTACCAAAAGCCCCTCCACATATATAAGAACATTTGATTTTGACAATGATAAAATTTAATGGACAAAAAATAGTCTTTTCCACAAATAGTGCTGGAATAAATGGGTATATGTCAGGGAAAAAATGAACCTTGTCCCTTATTTTGTATTATGTACACATGCATAAACACATACAAACACACACAGGTGTGTACATCTCAAAATAGATCACAAAACTAAAACCTAAAAGCTAAATACATAAAATTATAAGAATAAAATATAGCAAGAATAATTTTTAATATATTTTTATTTATTTCAGAAAAAGGAAGGGAGAGGGAGAAAGATATAGAAACATTAATGAGAGAGAAACATCAATCAGCTGCCTCCTGCAACACTCCTACTGGGGATTGAGCCCACAATCCAGACATATGCCCTAACTGGAAATAGAACGAGGGATCTCCCATAGGATGATGCTTAACGGACTGTGCCTCTTAAAAAAAAAAAAAAAAAGCCACACACAAAAAAAAAACCCTAATAAACATATCCTTGGGTGAGGACTGAAATAAATAAATAAATAAATAAATAAATAAATAAATAAACAAATAATGCAGAGTCTAACAGATATTCATGAAAGAAGATTACCAATGGCCAAAAGCTCATGAAAAAATGTTCAACTTCATTCATTACTCACTAGGCATATACAAACTAACTCATGCGGTATCACTACACATCCACTATAATAGCCAAACTTTAAAAAATATTTAGAATAACAAGTACTAGTGAAGAAGATCAACTGGAAACATTACCCATTGCTGTTGAGACTGTAAATGGTAGAGCAACTTTGGGGAAGTTTTTAAATTTCTTTTCAAATTAAATAATCCCACTCCAAATTTCCCCTCCTCCAAAAAATAATAAAACATTTGCTCACATGAAGACTTGTATACAAATGTTCTTAGCTACTTATTCATATTAGCTGCAAACTGGGAGCAACCTAAATATCCAAAACAGGTGAGTTATTATATACCCGTACCATGGAATACTACACAGCAGTATAAAGAAATGAACTACAGATACACACCACAAAATGAATGAATCTCAAAAACATAAAGCTGAGTGAAAGAAGCCAGAAACAGGAATAAGTCTGTTTAATTCTATTTACATGAAATTCTTAAAAAGCCAAACTAATGTATAGTTATATAAAGTAGGTCAGTAATGTAAGATCTAGGAGATAAAGCATCACAGGAGCACGTGGATGATGTATGGGAGCAAAGGAGAAGTTCTATATCTTTATTGTGATGGTGCTCATATGGATATATACATTTAACTACTATAAAATCAGTATATTTTATTGTATGTAAATTGTAAAGTTAATTTTAAATTTTCAAATGTGGCTGTTGCACTGACATAAAGGCATATCACTGTGAGAATGTGTAATGAGCGATTCCGTTTACTCGGGGATGTCAAGAAAGGTTTTCTTGCAGGATGATCACTCTGGTGGCAGCAGGGATTCCATGGTGGATGTAAGAAAACAGACTAAAAGACAGTTTTCATGGCTGAGGTGAGAGATAATGGTAGTTTAGACAAGAGCAGTTTTATATGAGTAGAGATAAAAAGAACTGGGGAAGATATAAAAATATTTCATAGATAAAATGAGTAGGGTTGGTGATGGGATGAGGGAGATGTCAGAGATGACACTCAGGATGCTGGTTGCAGAACTGAGTAGAGGGTGATGTCCTCCTCACTGACCAGAGAACAGTGCCTGGCACATGAGGGTTTAAGTTGATTGAGGGGAGAGGACTGGGTCTGAGAAGTTCTATTTTGAAACATTGAGTTCAAGGTGCCTTGAAATATCCTAGAGGAGATATCAAGTAGACAGATTTCATCATTTTTCAATTATAAAATGAACAAAAAGTTCATTCTAGTGAATTGTTTCTATTGACTTTCTCAGGAGGGAAATATATTTGAATCAAAGTCATCATGAATGTTACCATGGGAAGTAGATATAATTTAACAGAAAATTTTCAAGAAAGCATGTAAATTAGCAGATCTAACATAAGCTGAGAAAGTTATTTATTATGTCTAATGCAAAAGTGTTCACACAGTTATTCACATAACAATTTACTGTTTTTGAAAATGTGTTTATAGCTGGGAATCATGGTCTAGTTGAGCTGTGGGCAAACTATGGCCCGCGAGCCAGATCAGGCTCATCTGAAATGAATAAAACTATTGAAAAAAAAGACCGTACCCTTTTATGTAATGATGTTTACTTTGAATTTATATTAGTTCACACGGACACTCCATCCATGCTTTTGTTCCGGCCCTCCGGTCCAGTTTAAGAACCCATTGTGTCCCTCGAGTCAAAAAGTTTGCCCACCCCTCTAGTCCCTCTCTCAACAACAACAAAAAATTGTGACAAGGAATTTTAAGGTATGCATTCTAATTTTCCTAGCCACTTGTGTTTAAATTTGGGCAAGCCACTCATCTTTCTTGTTCTTCATTGTTTTAAGCTGTAAAAATATATCCAGAGGGTATGGAATCTATGTCACAGAGTGGTTCTCCATGAAGTTAAATGTCAGAAAACATTTTTTAATTTCTTACCTTACACTGTAGATAAAAATTCACTCAAAATGGATAAAAGACCTAAATGTAAAAACTAAAACTATAAAATTCTCAGAAGAAAATATAAAAGAAAAACTTAATGAAATGGAATTTTGCAATGATTTCTTGGATATAAAAGCAAAAACACAAAATAAGAAACAGAAGATAAAATAAATAATTTATATTTTATCAAAACTAAAACTTCTGTGCATCAACCGATACTCTAAAAAGAGTGAAAAGACAACCCAAGAAAGGGAGAAAATAATTGCTAGTCATATTTCTGATAAAGGATTAATACCCAGAATATATAAAGATTTCATATAACTTAGCAACAAAAACCCAAACAACCCAATTTAAAAATACACAAAGAACTTGAATAGACATTTATCCAAAGAAAGTATACAAATGGTCAATAAGCACATGAAAAGATGTTCAATATAACTAGACATTGGGGAAATGCAAATCAAACTTCAATGAAATACCACTTCACACTCATTAAGAGGAATATTATCAAAAAATGGGAAATAACAAGTGTTGGTTGAAAATTGTACCCTTGTGCATTGCTGGTGGGAATTAAAGAGGTGCAGCCACTGTGGAGAGCAGTGCAGATTCCTCAAAAAGTCAAACACAGAGTTAACATATGATACTATAATTCCACTACTAGGTTTAGAGTCAAAAGAACTGAAAACAGGGACTTGAACAGATATTTGTACACCATGTTCAGTGCAGCATTGTTCACAATAGTCAAAAGGTGGAAATAATCTAAATTTTCATCAACAGATGAATGGATAAACAAAATATAATATACATATACACATGTAATACTATTCAGCTATAAAAAAGAAGAAAATTCTGACACATCCTACAACACAGATGAACCTAGCAAAGATTATGCTTAGTGAAATAAGCCAATCACAAAAATCCAAATATTATATAATTCCACTTAAATAAGGTCCCTAGAACAGACAAATTCAGAGATAAAAAGTAGAAAAATGGGTGTCAGGGAATGGAGGAGGGGATAAATAGAAAAATCATCCTGAATAACCCACTGAAGAATAGCTGGATAGAAGCCTTATAACAAAGGACTTACAAAGGAGGCCACATCAAGACTGGTAGGAAGTAAAGAGGTACAAGAGGGCTGGCTGGGTTTCCACAAGCAACAGTTGAAGATCCGGAGGGATATCTCAGCTGGGGGGGGTTAGCTCTGAGAAGTATAGGGTCTAAACCTCAATCTGGGCTCCCCAACCAGAGCACCAGAATTGAGAAAGGTGCCTCCGTAACATCTGTCTGTGAAAAGCAGCAGGTTTGCTATCTGCCAGGGAGAGATGGCTGGAAATGCAGGCACCCTCTTAAAGGACCAACATAAAAAATTTTGTGTCCAGCACTCACTTTTGACACTGGCAAAGGAAGGGCAGAGTGGATTAGAGTTGTGTGAGAAGATTCTGGGATTGATTGATCTGGGACTAGAGCCCAGAAGACAGCCACCAGGATCATTGCGCTGAGTCATGCCCCATACTGCAGAGGATATCTTTCTCAGGCAGACCTTTACCATCCAGGCAGCTTTAGCCTTGGGGGAAAGCAAAATGCCCCACCCATTGGAAAACCTCTTGCCCACCTTGTGGAGTTTACACCCTGCTGTGGTTTATAGTCTGAGGCTCATTAAGTGACTAAGAATAACAATCAGCCTGCATGCAGAGGAGGAACTCTGAAAGCTTTGAGTCTGCCTGATCTGCTTCTGGGCCTGGGGCTAGGAAAAGCAGACCTCAGTATACATATTGATCCTTTCCAAACACACTAAACCGCAGCAGAGACACAAGCTGGGGATCACTTATAACTCCAAACAGGGTATTCAGGGAAAGTCACAAACAGCATGTAACATTGGCCTGCACCAGAGACCTTCCAAAAACTGAGAGTCATAGCAGCTCTACCTAATACATAGAAACAAACCAAGACAGCCAATATAGGGTGACAAAGAAACAAGCCCCAAATGAAAGACCAAGAGAATTCTCTAGAAGAAGAGCTAAATAAAATGGAGATAAGCAATTTATAAAATATTAAGTTCAGAGTAATAATTATAAAGATGCTCAATGGCATGAAAAAAGATATAGAAACAATGAAAAACAATCAGGAGCAAGTGAAGAATGACATAGCAAGAATAAAGAATACACTGAAAGGAATAAACAGAAGATTAGAGTAAGCCAAGGATAAGCTCAGTGAATTAGAAGACAGGGTAGAAAAAAGTCACTCAATCACAGAACCAAAAAGAAAAATTAATTAAAAAATAGGAAGACAGTTTAAGGGAGCTGTGGGACAACATGAAAAGTACCAAATCTGCATCATCAAAGAGCCAGAAGGAGAAGAAAGTGAGCAAAGGATAGAGAACCTGTTTGAAGAAATAATGGCAGAAAACTTCCCTAACCTGGTGAAAAATATAGTCACATAAATTCAGAAAGCATGGAGAGTTCCAAAAAGAAGAAACCAAAGAGGCCCACGCCCAGATCCATCATAATTATAATGCCAAAAATTAAAGACAAAGAGAGTCTTAAAGGAAACAAAACAAAAACTATTTGTTACCTGCAAAAGAGATCCCATAAGGCTATCAGCTGATTTCTCAACTGAAACTTTATAGAGCAGAATGGAATGGTGTGAAATATTCAAGGTAATTGAAAGCAAGGATCTGAAACCAAGACTATTACATAGTAAGGCTATCGTTAAAAATAGATAGTGACCTGTCAGAGGAGCAGCAGCCTCATGCAGCCTGCCTCCATCTGAGAAACAGCAGCCCCATACAGCCCACCCCGATACAAGAAATAGCAACACATGCAGCTCAACCCCGTCTGAGAAGCAGCAGCCTCATGAGCAACCCAACCCCTTCCAAGGAGCAGAAGCCACAATAGCAGCTAGCCTCTGACCACCGAAGAAGCAGCAGCACATGCAGCCTGATTCATCTGAAGAGCGGCAGCTGCATGAGCAGCCCACCCCCATCTGAGGAGCAGCAGCCACACGCAGCCCACCCCCATCTGAGGAGGAGATACCACACACATACAGCCCTCCCCCATCCAAGAAGCAGCAGCAGCGCCGTGAGCAGCCCGCCCCCATCCGAGGAGCAGCAGCCACATGAAACCTGCCTCCATCCAATGAGCAGCCGCTCCGTGAGCATCCCGCCCCTTCCAAGGAGCAGAAGCCACGTGAGTAGTGCCCCCCCACCTGCACAAGGAGCAGCAGCCACATGAAGCCTGACCCATCTGAAGAGAAGCAGCTGTGTGAGCAGCCCACCCCCATCCAAAGAGCAGCCTTGCGCAGCCCACCCCCATTTGAGGAGCAGCAGCCATGTGAGCACAGCCTGCCCCTGTCTGAGGAGCAGCAGCCCTGTGAGCAGCCCGCCCCCATCCAAGGAGCAGCAGCCACATGAGCACAGCCTGACTCTGTCTGAGAAGCAGCAGCCCTGCGAGCAGCCCACCCTTGTCTGAGGAGCAGCAGCCATGTGCAACCTTCCCCCATCTAAGGAGAAGCAGTCTTGTAAGCATCCATCCCCATTAGAGGAGAAGTGGTCACGCATTCAGCTTGCCCCCATTAGAGGAGCAGCAGCCATGTGAGCAGCCTGCTCCCACCCACCTGAGGAGCAGGAGCCATGAGTAGCCCATCGCCATACGAGGAGCAGCAGTGCATGAACAGCCCACCCCCATCCAAGGAGCAGCAGTCACATGAGCTGCCTGTCCCCCGTTCAATGAGCAGTAGCCATGAACAGCCCCCCTCATCCAAAGAGCAACAGCCTCATGAGCAGCCCGCCCCTGTCTGAGCAGCAGTGCACCCCAGCCAGCCAGAAGAGCCACCACTGCTGCAAGCAGCCACAGGAGCAGCCCACCAGAGGAGCCACCGACAACTGAGAAGCAAACTCTGCCACAAGCATCCAAGGAGCAGCCACCACCTGAGGAACCGCAGCTGCCTGAGGGGCAGCCCCTGCAAAACTCGACACCTAGAAACTTCAATAAAAACAAAAATTGGGAGATATATAAAGCACCAGAGGAAAAAAAAGGAGGAATGGCCAGAAAAGCAGCTAAGTGAAAAGGAGGAATATAATATGTCAGAAAAAGAATTCAGAATAAGGATCATACAGTTCATAAATTGGATGGATGAAAAAATAAACAACTTATGTAATAATCAAGAAGAAATAAAGAGTGATTTAGCTGCAATAAAAAACACTATGGAAAGTTTCAACAGTGAAGTAGGAGAAGCGGCAGACCGAATTAGCGAATTAGAAGACAGGGAAGCAAAACACACCCAAAATGAACTGCAATTGGAGAAAAGGGTTAGAAGAGCTATTTGAAGAAAGAATGTCAGAAAACTTCCCTGACATGGGGAAGAAAAAAAGTCACACAAGAACAGAGAGTCCCAAATAAGATGAACCCAACAAGACCCACATCAAGACACTTAATAATTATGATAGCAAACATTCTGAACAAAGAGAGACTCTTAAAGGCTCCAAGAGAGAGACAGAAAGTTATGTATAAGGGATCTGCCATTAGATTATCAAATGATTTCTCAACAGAAACACATCAGGCCAGAAAGGAATGTAAGGAAATTTACAAAGTGATGCACAGCAGGGACTGAATCCAAGAATACTCTATCCAGCAAGGGTATCATTCAAAATTGAAGGGGAATTTAGGAGATTCACAGACAAAAAAAAAGGCTAGGGAGTTTATCACCACCAGGCCAGCAAGGCAAGAAATTTTAAAGAGACTGCTATAAAAAGAATAAATAAAAGGGGAAGAAGGAGCACAGGCACAAAAAATAAAAATGGCTACAAACAAGTCCCTATCAATAACAACTTTAACTGTGAACATACTAAATGCTCCAATCAAAAGATATTGAGTGGCTGAATGAATAATAAAACATGACCCATAATATGCTGTCTACAAGAGACCCACTTCAGAACAAGGGACTCACACAGACTGAAAGTGAAGGGATAGAAAAATATCTTCTAGGCAAAGGGAAATGAAAGAAAAAAAAAGCTGGGGTGGCCATACTTATATCTGACAAAATAGACCTCAAAGTGAAGGCCATAACAAGAGATAAGGAAAGCCACTTCATAATTCTAGAAGGGATCAATATAGCAAGAGGATATAATCCTGGTAAACATATATGCACCCAATGCAGGACCACCCAAATACATTAAAAAAAAACCTCCTGGAAGACATCAAGGGAGAGATTGACAATAACACAATCATATTAAGGGACTTTAATACCCCACTAACATCACTGGATACATCCTCTAGGCAAAAAAAAAAAAAAAAAAAAAAATCAGAAAAAAAAAAGAGAACATAGAGAAAGAGTAATCCTAAATGACTCACTAGATTAGATAGACATAATTGACATCTTCAGAACATTTCACCCCAAAACCAAGGAATATACCTTCTTCTCAAGTGCACAAGGGGCATTTTCAATGATAGACCACATATTGGGTCACAAGCAAAGTCTCTCCAAATTCAAAAAGATTGAAATCATATACAGTATCCTCTCAGACGACAATGGCATAATATTAGAAATAAAATATTCAAGCACTTGGAAGCTGAATAGCATGGTATTAAACAATGATTGGGTTACCAAAGAGATCAAAGAAGAAATTAAAAACATCCTGGAAAAAATGACAAAGAAAACCGAATAATCCAAAATCTTTGGGAGACGGTGAAAGCAGTCTTGAGAAGGAAGTTTATAACTCTACAGGCCTACCTCAAAAATTAAGAAAAAATGGTACTAAGTTATATAACTCTACAACTTAAATAATTAAAAAGAGAGCAACCAGAAAAGCCCAGAGTAAGCAGAAAGTAGGAGATAATAAAGATCAAGCAAGAAATAAATGACATAGAGACAAAAAAAAAATCACTGAAACCAGAGCTGGTTCTTTGAAAGGATAAACAAGATTGATGAACCTCTAGCCAGGCTCACAACGAAGCAAAGAGAGATGACCCAAATAAACAAAATCAGAAACGACAGAGGCGAAATAACAACAGAACCCACAGAAATACAAAGGATTGTTAAAGAATACTATGAACAAATCTATTCCAAAAAAAACTAGACAACCTTGAGGAAATGGGCATATTCCTAGAAAATTACAACCTCCAAAATCTCAATCAGGAAGAATCTAAAAATCTCAATAGGCTGATAACTATGGTGGGAACTGCAGCAGTCATCAAAAAGCTTCCAGCAAACAAAACCCCAGGGTCAGATTTCTTCACTGGGGAGTATTACCAATATTCAAAAAAGAACTAAGACCTATCCTCCTCAGAATATTCAAAAGAAGTCAAGAGGAAGGAACACTTCCAAACTCATTCTATGAAGCCAGCATTACCCTAATACCAAAAACCACATAAAGACAACAAAATGAAAGAGAATTACAGGCCAATATCCCTCATGAACATAGATGCCAAAATCCTCAAAAAATACTAGCAAATTGGATCCAGCATTACATCAGACAGATCATACACCATGATCAAGTAGGATTTATCCTGGGGATGCAAGGATGGTACAATATCTGCAAATCAATAAACATTATACATCACATAAACAAACTGAGAGATAAAAATCACATAGTCATATCAATTGATGCAGAAAAAAACATTGGACAAAATCCAACATCCTTTGTTGATAAATCCTCAGCAAAGTGGGAATAGCGGTTCTCAACCTGTGGGTCGCTACCTCTTTGGCAGTCGAACGACCCTTTCACAGGGGTCGCCTAAGACCATCCTGCATATCCGATATTTACATTATTATTCATAACAGTATCAACATTACAGTTATGAAGTAGCAACGAAAATAATTTTATGGTTGGGTCACAACATGAGGAACTGTATTTAAAAGGCCGGAAGGTTGAGAACCACTGCTTTAGAGAATGGGGAAGGTCCACCTGCCAATCAGAATTTTCCTTATGGGAATTGGAAACTTAAGCACAGAGTTGATCCCATGATGCTGTGGAAGCAGTCTCCTTATAGCCAAGTTCTGGAGAGAAAGGAGACAGTAAGAAGAAATAAAATAGATCCAAATTGGAAAAGAATGTGTAAAACTGTCCTTATTCACAGATGACATGATACTGTACATAGAAAACACTAAAGACTCCATCAAAAAATCATTTGACTTACTAAATGAATTCAATAATGTAGCAGCATAAAAAATTAATGCCAAGAAATCTATGGCATTTTTATACACCAATAGTGAACTTATAGAAAGAGAGATTTAAAAAACAATCTCACTGACCATTGCACCAAAAAAATTAAGATACCTAGGAATAAAATTAACTAAGGAGGTAAAAAAAACCTATACTCAGAAAGCTACAGGACACTGAAAAAAGAGATAGAGGAAGACATAAACATATGGAAGAACATACCGTATTCATGGACTGGTAGAATCAACATCATTAAAATGTCCATAATACCCATAATACCCATAGCAATCTATAGATTCAATGCAATCCCCATTCAAATACCAATGGCATATTTCACAGACATAGTAAAAATTCTCCAAAAATTAATCTGGAATTTAAAAAGTTCATGAATAGCTGGTCCAAGGGCCAGTTCCCTCTTCGGAGCCAGCAGCCAACCTCAATTGCCCATCCCTCTCCCCACCCAGCAGGCCCCAATCAGCCTGCTGCCCACCCGCCATGGTGGCAGCACGTAGGCAAGTGAAGGAAGAGGGTGGGGAGGTGGGGAACCATGTGATGGTGGGAGCCAACTATGGGGAACCGTGTGATGGCAGGAGCCAACTATGGTGATATCGGTGTCCAGCATCCATTCCTTTAGTGCCTGGCCCAGCAACTGTTGCCTCCTCTCTGGCCCAGCTCTGATTAGCCTGGCCCTGATCGGCCCTGATTAGCCTGGCTCTGATCACTGGCCAGGCCTAGGGACCACACCCATACACAAATTTTGTGCACCGGGCCTCTACTCAACAATAAAGATACATTTTTAAGAGAGACAGTAAAACTATGTTGTTTTCACAAGTATTGGCAAGGATGTAAAGGGAATATCCTGCACTATTGGTGGGATTGTAAAATGGTGCAGCCACTATGGAGGTTCCTTAAAATTTTTTAAATAGAACAACTGGGGATGGAAGGTCCAATCTGGTGGCTATTAATCCTATGAGACAACCAATCATTGAATATGTAAATAGCTTCTGACAACAAAAAAGAGAAAGAGACCAAACAGAGAGGCAGCAGGAGCCTTCTGGGAGCTACAGGAGATATCAAATGAAAGAGTGGGTAGCACCAGTGTTGCCTCCGCTACACCTCACTAGGTCTGTGGGAGCTTAATGGAGACTTTAGCCTACCTGTAGGATCGTTGCCACAACACATTTATAGCTACACAGCCTGGAGCCTTTTGCCTTTTGCCTCTAAACAAAGAAAGCAGGAACAAAAGGGCATTACCACACCCTCCTGGTATCTCTGCAGGGAGCTGCTTCAGCTGGCAGGTTAGTGACTCAGGTGCCAGAAGTACCTGCTGGTTCCCAAGCTCTGGCAGTGTCTACTGGGCTCCAAGTCCCTGAAGTGCCTGCTGAA
>NW_006285235.1:184345-185808 GCF_000327345.1 Myotis davidii | reverse complement strand
ACTCCAAGCTTTCTAAGTATTGCCATGGAGTGCCTCCCCCCAATAGCATGCTCCTTTCCTAGATGAGGCAAAGAGACACTTCACATCTGTTTTCTTGACATTTAAGCTGGGTATTCCAAGCAGACTCATCAGCCTCACCACTGAGTCAGGTTTAAATACATTTCATAACTAATTCCAATCTTTGATATGAGAATAAGGACACATTCTTGACTTTGAATGCCACATTCTTGGAAACAGATATCTCTTCATTCCACAAAATGTATGTAGCAGCATACTAGAAATTAAAAATAAATCATGCCTGGCTGGTGTGGCTCAGTGATTCAGCATTGACTTATGAACCAGTAGGTCACAGTTTGATTCTTGGTCTGGGCATATGCCCAGGTTGCCAGCTCAATCCCCAGTGGAGGGCATGCAGGAGACAGCTGGCCAATGATTCTCTCTCATCATTGATATTTCTATCTCTTTCTCCCTCTCCCTTCCTCTCTGAAATCAATAAAAATACTTCAATAAATAAATAAATAAATAAATCAAAGAAAAAAGGCTCCCCACCCCTGCCTCACACCATAAAAATAAATAAATAAGTAAATAAATAAATAAATAAATAAATAAATAAATCCTGTGTAATAAAAGCCCAGTGGCCAAATGGCAGAACTACCAGAAAGACTGGTCAACTAGTCGCTATGACACACACTGACCACCAGGGGGCAGATGCTCAACACAGGAGCTGGTGGTCAGTGCGCTACCACAGTGGGAGCGCTGCTTGGCTGACCAGGATGAGCGGCTGTTCCCACTGCGAACCCGGGGCCAACAGGCAGGAACCCATGTTGCTATCATCGCCTCCTTGTCCCAGGCTCTTCCTCCTCGCTCCCTGCCACCTCCTCTGGATGCCCACAGGCCGCACAGTGCTGCCGCCGGGCTCACAGAACTGACCCCGGAGGTTGGGAGGTGGGTTCATGGCTGCCCTGGGACTGAGGCCTACTCTGCCACCTCTCAGTGCTATTGTCCCTAGCCCCAGCCCCAACCAGGTCCCCTGGAGAGGTAAGTGCTTCAGCTCCATGGAAGATACCAGACCAGGGAGCAGCTGCTCAGAGGGCGGGTCCACAGCTGCTCAGATTACTGGGATGAGCAGCGCTCCCACAGTGCATGAATCCCATGAAGGCCACAACCCCCACCAGTGCACAAATCCTGTGCACTGGGCCTCTAGTGAATAAATAAATTTGGAACAGGGAAAATCAAGCTAGAATAGAGTGTCTGTACCAGGAGGGGAAGGAATTGCCTCTGTGTATCAGCCCCTGTGTTCATGGTGATGGAATCTGGTGAATACAGGAAACATAATGGCAAAGCAATTTTTCAGTAGAGAAAAACCAAACCTGTTCCTCAAAATGAGCAGTTTCTCACCACATTTGCTATAAATTGGGGCTTCACTCGGGGACACTAAGAAACAGTGAACCATTTAGTCATGT
>NW_006285235.1:176855-184304 GCF_000327345.1 Myotis davidii | reverse complement strand
TTCAGCAGATTCTTCTGAGAGCATCCTCCATGAGTCACCTCTATTACACCAAAGCCTAATTTAATAAAGGTTATTGGGAGAAGGGCTACCACCTGAACATCATTACAGTATATCTCCTATTAACCTTATCTTTTGCTACCTCCTTTAGAAAAAGGATTTTTTAAAATAAGCCATTGTGATAGCAAAAGAAAATCTCATTCTCTATGTTTTTCTCACTAATTCTATTTTCCCTTCAATATAGCCCCTCATCTCTGGATGAACAATAATCCAGGGTCAAAAAATGCAGACATACGGGCTTGGTAGCAAGATAAATTTCAAACCAGATGCAAGGTTTTATACACATTTCACTAGATTTTACAATAGGCTGTGGGGCTACAAGTCAATATTTCCACTGGAAATAGTGGCTTTCAGCCAGGGCTCAATGTGATATTTTTTTCCAGTAGTTACAAGAACCAACTATGTCTTTTTTCCAATATTTTTTTTTTTCTGCAAGAAGAAAGAAAATGTTCGATAAATTAGAAGTGGCCAGGTTCAATCCTTGAGGTAGCTCTAATTTTGTCCTTTATTTGCAGTTCCTCACACCTGCTCCAGCACTTTGGAGGCTGGGAATTCAAACCCCACACATTTCTGGATGCACAGAAGTTATCTCACTCCTTTGAAATTCCTGAAGACCTAGATATCTTGGCCACATCTATGTAATTATGGCCCAATAGTTCTAGAATAAACAAACAAAAAAGTTATGCATTCTAAAGATATTCACAATGCAATGCATCATTCAAGAAAAATAATACTAAATGCTTATTTAGTACTAGTGCCAGAGTGCATGAATTTGTGCACATTGAAAGAAAATTAAATAGAAGAAATATTTTAATATTGCTATTTGCCCTTTCTGTATAATAGAAGTGTCAACCAAATTCATGATCGACAATGACAGATAGAAACATACGTGTGCGATTGGTGCCAATGAGAGCTTTATATATATTACACATGTGGGAGTGAACTTAGCCTTTTATAGATATAGAATAAACTTGCTTAATTAGACCTGCTTTCTGATTTAGTTAAATATTTCCAGCCCAGTGAAGCATCCCAACTTCTCTTTCAAGTAATTGTCAACAACACAGCAGTAAATATCAACACAAAGCATATTATTATTGTTGATCATGCAGGGAGAACAAAGGGGAAAATATTTAACTGCAGCACTATTTGAATATAGTCTGCGCAGTGAGAAAACCTAAAGTCATTTTCAAGGTCCACCCTTTCTTACTTCTTTTCAGTCAGGTCAAGTTTCTAAACTTTCTAAATCTCCATTTTCTGGCTAATGAAAAGAATATAGGATTCCTCCCAGTCTCCTATCTACCTACTCCAGGACTTCTGTAAGGAGCAAATGAGATGAGGCACAGGAAAACGCTTCACAGACATTTGGTTACAGTGTAAAGTGTTTCCACCTGGCTAACGTGTTCCTGGGCTGAAGAAACTGCAAGGAGGCTAATAGTCACTAGGGAGAGGAAGCTGGGTGTTGCTATGTGACAACATTACTGGGACAGAGGGAAGGACACTTAGCATATTAGCCTTTTATATATATACTGGTGCACTCGGGGTTGGGGGGTGGTCCCTCAGCCCAGCCTGTGCCCTCTCGCAGTGTGGAACCTCTCAAGAGATAATGATCTGCTGGCTTAGGCCTGCTCCTGGGTGGCAGAGGGCAGGCCCAATCCCTAGGTGCAGCCCCTGGTCAGGCTCAGAGCAGGGCTGATTGGAGAGTTGTGGTGCCGCCCCCTGTCATGCACAGGGCAGGGCAGATCGGGAGGTTGTGATGCCACCCTCAGTCACGCTCAGGGTAGGGCCGATTGGGGGGTTGGGGCACCGCACCCTGTCTCACACAGAACAAGGCCGATCAGGGGGTTGGAGCGCTGCACCCTGTCACACACAGAGCCGCAGGGCGATCAGGGGGTTTGGGCGCTGCCCCCTGTCATGCTGATCCCGGTGGCGGGAGGCCTCGCGGCTCCGCTGATCCCGGTGCTGGGAGGCATATTACCCTTTTACTATATAGGATAGAGGCCTGGTGCATGGGTGGGGGCTGGCTGGTTTGTCCTAAGGGGGTCCTGGATCAGGGCGGGGGTCCTGCTTGGGTGCCTGGCCAGCCTGGATGAGGGGATGATGGCTATTTGCAGCTGGTCACATCCCCTTCAGGGGAGGGGTCCCCACTGGGGTGCCTGGCCAGTCTGGGTGTGGGGCTCAGGCTGTCAGGTGACTGAAGCTCTCAACCACTCCTTTTTTCCTTTTTTTCTTATTCTGGGCCAGCTTTAGCTCTGAGGCTTGGCTCCAGCTCTGAGGCCTCGGCTGCTGAAAGCAGGTATCTGGTTTGTTTGGGTTCTATAATTGAAACACTGTTTCAACTATAGCTCTGATATCCCAGCTGGCTGAAAGCAAGTTTCTGGGGTTTTGTTTAGCTTCTATATTTGTAACCATGTTTCAAACTGTAAGCTCAGAGGCCGGCAGCGGCAGGAGGGGAACCTTGGCTTCCTCCATCACTGAAGCAAGCAAGCCTCATGTTCGCTTCAAGCTGCCTGGCTGCCAGCTGCCATCTTGGTTGGCAGTTAATTTGCATGTCACTCTGATTAGCCAATGGGAAGGGTAGCGGAGTTACAGCTAATTACCATGTTTCTCTTTTATTAGATAGGATATACTAGTGACCTGGTGCATGAAATTTATGCATGGAGGCTGTCTTTCAGCCCAGCCTGCACCCTCTCCAATTGGGGACCACGTGGGGGATGTCCGACTTTCAGTTTAAGCCCTATCCCAGTGGGATCCCTGTGGGATCAGGCCTAAACTGGCAGTCGGACTTCCCTTTAGCAATTGGGACTGCTGGCTCCTAACCGCTCACCTGCCTGCTTACCTGATCGCCCCTAACTGCCTCTGCATGTCAGCCTGATCTCACCTCTTACTGCTCTCCCCTGCTGGTCTGATCGCCCTTGACTGCTTTCCCCTGGCAGCCTAATCTTGCCCCCAATGGCCCACCCCTGCTGGCCTGATCTCACCCATAATTTCTTGCCTCTGCCTGCCTGATCGCCCTTAACTGCCCTCCCCTGCCAGCCTGACTGCAGGACTGACTTCCAGTGTTTGGTCATCCATTTAGTCGTTTTGGATGTTACGGACCCTGGCTCTTTATATATATAGATGTGCAGGCCTCGTACCAGAGACCATAGACTCCAGTATCAATGAGGTCTGGTCCCTGTCCTCTAGTTGCTTACAAATCATACAAAAGGTGAGACCCATAGCTCCAAAGAGAGTTAGCAAACCCTCACTATTGATGTCTTACATTTTCAATATATGTATGTAATCTTATTGGCAGAAGGGAGGCCCTGTTGATTTCATCATTTTCAATAGCAAAGGATGTGGAGGGCATCTGCTAGTTCTTCATGAGCAGCATTTCATAAACTTCAGTCATTTAAATATGTCACAATATTGGTACACCATATAGTATTGCCATGCACTAGTAGTTAATAATTTTCTCTAAGTTCATTAATTTTTAGTTTAATTCAATGTACTTCAAAGAAAATTTCCTACCATTACAAAAACCAAATCAGCTGCCATAAATGGAGGCTAATCCTATAAAATAAAAGCCTAATATGCAAATTATCCCCTCAGGTGGTCGTTCGACCAGGAACCCGGGAGTTTGACTGCTCACTATGATGTGTGCTGACCACCAGAGGGTGGCGTGGAACATGGTGGGTGTCAGGGATGTGGTGCTGTCAGTGGGCAGCCGTGGAGGCGCTGCTGGCCCCAATGGGTCCTGATGAGAGTGGACCATGGTAGGATGGTGGAGCAGATGAGAGGGAGGCACCAGGCCAAGGCGGGTGTGAGCAGGGGCCTGATCACCCCAATCGATCACCCCGCAGACGGCGGTGGAAGGGGAGGAGCAGGGCCACTGTCCAGCTCCCAGGCATTGAGGGAGCTGGGCGGGGAAGCCTGGCCCCGATCAATCACCCTGCAGGCAGGATGGTTGAGCAGGTGAGGGGGCAGCACCAGGCCAAGGCGGGGTGCCAGGTAGGGCTGTGGGGTTGCAGGGCTGTGGGGCTGCAAGGCTGGGGGCATAAGCTGGGGCCTTATCTCTTCAGGCTGCTATGAGGGACCCCACCCATGCATGAATTCATGCACCAGACTTCTAGTTATATAAATAAACACAATGGAAGCAAAGATAAACAAAGCTTCATTTAAAAATTAAAATAAACAATGAGTGTACATGGAAATAAATCTGATCAATTTGCAAAAATACGTATCAGGAAATAAATTGCTTATATGTGAAAGATGAAATAGTTTATAATCAACAAGCCTGATCTTTATTTCACAATTGCCACTAGCACTTAAATTTCCATCACTTTATTCAACTTGGCATATTTCTGATCTTTTATTTTCTAAGGGAGAAAAGGTTTAATACTCAGAGGTTCTACCTGCCAAGGTGCTTGGCTTCAGGCCTGGAGAGAGAACACTTGGCTTCTAGGGTACCCGCTAGACAGCCTATGGGGAAGGCACTTAGCCTAAACCCCCAAAATTCCAAATATCAGTGAGGAGGGGGTGAAAGAAGCAGGTCCATGGTGACTGGTTGGGATGTGCCTGATATTAGAGTTATGGCCTCACAGGCTTTCTAACAGGTTTCCCAGAAGAACCCACCTGGCTTCCTGACTCCAAACTGTCCTGTGTGACACTGTATTCCAACCACTAACATGCCTGAGGTTTTTCAGGGGCTCCCACTACAACCCCAAGTGACAACACTGGGTCTGACCATGGCCCCACATAAGTTCCTCCATTCTGAAGGAGCCCTGACATCACAGGACCTCTGAGAACCATTCCCTCTCTCCTCACCCTTACTTCTTAAAGAAGAGACTCTACTCCAGAGGAGTTTTGGATCCTGTCTCCAACAATATTCCTGCCCAGCCCTGAGGGCAATGTCTTCTTCTCCCTTTCTACTTACTCAGATCGTACCCTATTGCTCATTCTATTGAGCCAGGTCCTCCCTCTACGCCAAACATTGAATCTTCTATGGTTTATACTCTACTTTGGCATTTAGCATAAGCACTGGTGTAGTTGTCCTTCTTGGTGTAGTGATCTGCCTTTTAACTAGACTGTCAGGAATCTAGGGCATTATTTTATATGTCTTTGCATTCTACGTAAGACCTTACACCAAGAATGAATTAATTTAATTATTTTATGTGAATTGCTCAGCCACAGGTTATCAAGCCAATTTCAATTTTCAGTGTAGCCTACTCTGCCTGCTCACAGGGCAACCCACAGTGATCCCCCTGTGAACTCTGATTCCAGCAAGAGCTGGGGATGGAGGGAGTGGAGCATTTGTAACTGAAACACTCTCACCTGGCCCATTCTAATGGAAACACTGATGTCTTTGGCCTGGCAGCAGAATCAAAAGTGGGGTTTTCAAGTTGTCTCTGAGGAAATGCTTCAGAATGTGAACTCCGGTAAAGAGATCTCAAAGGGGCTGCCAAAAATCTCCCTGAACCACATATGTCAAATTCTGAAGTGCTCTATTTCCAAACTTCTTATCAGAGCCACGAGAACCTTAGACCTCAAAACAGACAGCCATAGTTTCCTGACCAATGGCAGTTATCCTGTGACTAGAACAGGCTCTATGGGCTCTGCTGAGGGGAGACAAAGAGACCCCAGCACAAGGTTCACTAAACTCATCTGAATCATGTTGGAAACTCGTACAGTTAAAACCCATCTTAAGAGGTCATTGAATGACACTCAAGCTAAAATCACATCAGCTGCCACTGTGTTTCATCAGATAAACTCTGAATGAGCTCCCCCAAAGAAAAGCATATATCTTTGGAGAATTACATGATGTTTCATTTAAAATTTGCACTATTTTAAAACCACTGTCAAATCAAGTAGCCTCTAGTCATTTGACCACCCCCATCCTTGGCATATTCAATTTTGCTTTTGTTACATCATAGATCTGCACCTGGATTTTCATCTCCTTTTAGGTCATGGACCAGACCCTCCAAAGTACCTTATTCTTTATCTCCTCTTCTCCTTCCAGAAAATTTGACTCACTTGCCCTTTACTGATCAGTCTTTCTGGACTCTAAGCTTTGGTGGTAAGCCAGATCCAAACCCCTAAGACAGGGGTGGGGAAACTTTCTCTATCCAGGGCCATTTGGATATTTATAACATCATTCTCAGGCCATAGAAAATTATCAACTTAAAAATTACCCTACTATATTTGGTCAAACATTTCATTAACTCACCCATAATGTGATGGCTGGAACTGTTCCTCTTTGGTGAGAAGTGTGATGTTACCTGATATTGATGATGTTGCTACTCATAACTGCTTTTCCAAGATTGTGTACATGAGTTGGGAGCGCAGTCGACTCTTTGCGATGGCTGTTTTTGAAAAGAACTGCTTGTGCTGCACAAGCAGCCCACCTTGGTCTAAGGAGCAGTGAGCCTCTGCCCAAGGAGCAGCAACCACACAAGCAGTCCACTCATGTCCGAGGAGCAGCAGCCCCACTCAACCCACCCCATCTGAGGAGCAGCAGCCACATGAGCAGCCAACCCTCGTCTGAGGAGCAGCAGCTGCACAAGCAGCCTTCCCCCATCTGAGGAGTACTAGCTGAGTGAGAAACCCTCCCCAGTTCAAGGAGCAGCAGCCGCATACATGCCATACCCATCTGAGGAGCAGCAGCCACATGAGCAGCTCACCCCCATCTGAGGAGCAGCAGCCCCACAAGCAGCCCACTCCCATCTGAGGAACAGCAGCTGTGCAAGCGGCCTCCATCATTTGAGGACAGCAGCCTCAGTACAGCTCACCCCTGTCTGAGGATCAGCAGCCTCACGAGCAGCCTGCCTGCCCCCCCCCCCCAGGGAGCAGCAATTGCATGAGCAGCCTACACCCGTACAAGGAGCAGCAGCCTCATGAGCAGACCACCCCATCCGAGAAGCGGAAGCCCCTGCAAGCAGCCCACCCCATCCCAGGAGCAGTAGCAGTGCGAGCAGCCCACCCCCATCTGAGGAGCAGCAGCCCCATGAACAGGCCACCCAAGTCCAAGGAGCAGCAGCCATGCACAGCCCTCCCATCTGAGCAGCAGCATCTGCGTGAGCAGTCTGCCCCTGCCAGCCAGAGGAGCCACTACTGCTGCAAACAGTACCCACCAGAGGAGCCACTACCAACTGAGGAGAAGCTGCTGCCATGACAGCCTGAGGAGCAGCTGCTGCTTGAAGAG
Source organism: Myotis davidii (assembly GCF_000327345.1). Lineage (NCBI taxonomy): Eukaryota > Metazoa > Chordata > Mammalia > Chiroptera > Vespertilionidae > Myotis > Myotis davidii. The sequence continues at coordinate 177,070 of NW_006285235.1, read as the reverse complement.
CCACTGCCACCCAAGGTGCAGCCCCTGCATGACTCAACACCTAGATCCTTTGTTGAGAGCAAAAATGGGTAGACAAAGAAACCCTCAATGGAAAGAGAAGGACGAATCACCAGAAAAAGGCTAAGTGAAATGGAGGCATGCAATATGTCAGAAAAAGAATTCAGAATAAGGGTCATACAGTTCATAAACTGGATGAATGAAAAAAATAAACAACT
>NW_006285235.1:168076-176842 GCF_000327345.1 Myotis davidii | reverse complement strand
TACTTATATCTGATAAAATAGACGTCAGAGTGAAGGTCATAACAAGAGATAAGGAAAGCCACGTCATAATTCTAGAAGGGATCAATACACCAAGAGGATATAATCCTGGTAAACATATATGCACCCAAATACATAAACAAACTCCTGGAATATATCAAGGGAGAGATAAGCAACAACACAATCATAGTAGGGGACTTTAATACTCCAATGACATCACTGGATACATCCTCGAGACAAAAAATCAGCAATTGGAGAAAAGGGTTAGAAAACCTATTTAAGAAGGAATACTGCTCCCCCTGGGGGGGTGGGGGGGCAGGCTGCTCGCTTGCTGATCCTCAGACAGGGGTGAGCTGTCAGAAAACTTCCCTGATGTGGGGAAGGAAAAAGTCACACAAGAACAGAGAGTCCCAAACAATATGGACCCAAAAAGACCCACATCAAGACACTTAATAATTATGATGGCAAACATTCTGAACAAAGAGAGACTCTTAAAGGTTCCAAGAGAGAGACAGAAAGTTATGTATAAGGGATCTGCCATTAGATTATCAAATGGTTTCTCAACAGAAACACATCAGGCCAGAAAGGAATGTAAGGAAATTTACAAAGTGATGCACAGCAGGGACTGAATCCAAGAATACTCTATCCAGCAAGGGTATCATTCAAAATTGAAGGGGAATTTAGGAGATTCACAGACAAAAAAAAAGGCTAGGGAGTTTATCACCACCAGGCCAGCAAGGCAAGAAATTTTAAAGAGACTGCAAGTGGTGCAAAGCAAGAGACTGAATCCAAGAATACTATATACAGCAAGGCTATCATTCAAAATTGAAGGGGAAATCAGGAGCTTCAAAAAAAAAAAAAAAAAAAAAAAAGGCTAGGGGGTTTATCACTACCAGACCAGCAAGGCAAGAAATTTTAAATGGACTGGTATAAAAAGAATAAATAAAAGGGGAAGAAGGAGCACAGGCACAAAAAATAAAAATGGCTACAAACAAGTCCTGATCAATAATAACTTTAAACGTAAACAAACTAAATGCTCCAATCAAAAGGCATTGAGTGGCTGAATGGATAAAAAACATGACCCATAATATGCTATCTACAAGAGACCCACTTCAAAACAAGGGACTACACAGACTGAAAGTGAAGGGTTGGAAAAAATATCTTCCAGGCAAAGGGAAAAGAAAATAAAAGCTGGGGTAGCCATACTTATATCTGATAAAATAGACCTCAGAGTGAAGGTCATAACAAGAGATAAGGAAAGCCACGTCATAATTCTAGAAGGAATCAATACACCAAGAGGATATAATCCTGGTAAACATATATGCACCCAAATACATAAACAAACTCCTGGAATATATCAAGGGAGAGATAAGCAACAACACAATCATAGTAGGGGACTTTAATACTCCAATGACATCACTGGATACATCCCTGAGACAAAAAATCAGCAAAGAAACAGCAATCCTAAATGACTCACTAGATCAGATGGACTTAATTGACATCTTCAGAACATTTCATCCCAAAGCCAAGGAATATGTGTTCTTTTCAAAGACATTTTCAAAGACAGACCACATATTGGGTCACAGGTGAAGTCTCTCCAAATTCAAGAAGATTGAAATCATATCAAGCATCTTCTCGGACCACAATGGCATAATATTAAAAATAAACCACAGTAAAAACAATAAAAAAATTCAAACACATAGAAGTTGAATAACATGTTATTAAGTAATGACTGGGTTACCAAAGAGATCAAAGAAGAAATTAAAAACACCCTGAAATGAATGTCAATAAAAACACAACAATCCAAAATCTATGGGAAACAATGAAAGCAGTCCTGAGAGGGAATTTTATGGTTCTACAGGCCTACCTCAAAAACAAAAGAAAATGGTACTAAATTATATAACTCTACAACTTAAAGAATTAGAAAGAGTGCAACCAGAAAAGCCCAGGTTGAGCAGAAGGAAGGAGATAATATAGATCAGAACAGAAATAAATGACATAGGGACCAAAAAGCATTACAAAAGATAAATGAAACCAAGAGTTGTTTCTTTGAAATGATATATAAGATTGATGAACCTCTAGCCAGGCTCAGAAAGAAACAAAGAGAGAGGACCCAAATAAACAAAATCGGAAATGAAAGAGGCAAAATAAGAACAGACCCCACAGAAATACAAAGGATTATTTAAAAATACTAAGAACAACTCTATTCCAACAAACTAGAAAACCTGGAGGAAAAGGTCATATTCATAGAAAAATACAACCTCCCGAAACTCAATCAGGAAGAATCTAAAAATCCCAATAGGCCAATTACTATGGAAAAAAATTGAAACAGTCATCAAAAAGCTTCCAGCAAACAAAAGCCCAGGGCCAGAATGCTTCACAGGGGAGTTTTACCAAACATTTAAGGAAGAACTAAAACTATCATCCTCAGACTATTCCAAAAAAGTCAAGAGGAAGGAACACTTCCAAGCTCTTTCTATGAAACCAGCATTACCCTAATCCTCAAACCCGATTATAACAATACAAAGAAAGGGAATTACAGGCCAATGTCCCTCATGAGCATAGATGCTAACATTCTCAACAAAATTCTAGCAAATTGAATCCAGCATTACATTAGAAAGATCACACACCATGATCAAGTGGGATTTATTCCATGGGATGCAAGGATGGTACATTATCCACAAGCCAATTAATGTGATACAGCACATAAACAAAAGGCATCCAAATTGGAAAAGAGGAAGTAAAACTGTCATTATTTGCAGATGACATGACATTATACATAAAAAACCCTAAAGACTCCATCAAAAAACTATTAGACTTAATAAAAGAATTCGACAATGTAGCAGGATACAAAATTAACACCAAGAAATCTATAGCATTTCTATACACCAATAGGGAACTTACAGAGAGAGAGACTGAAAAAAAACACACGCCATTTACCATCACACCAAAAAAATTAAGATACCTAGGAATAAACTTAACTAAGGAGGTAAAACACCTATACTTGGAAAACTACAGGACACTGAAAAAAGAGATAGAGGAAGACATAAATAGATGGAAGAACATACCATGTTCATGGATTGGTAGAATCAACATCACTACAATGTCCATACTACCCAAACCAATCTATAGATTCAATGCACTCCCCATTAAAATACCAATGGCATATTTCATAGATCTAGAACGAACTCTCCAAAAATTCCTCTGGAATAAAAAAAAGACCCCGAATAGCTGCAGCGATCCTGAGATTGAAGAACAAAGTAGGAGGGAAATCAATACCAGATATCAAGCTGTTTTACCAAGCCACTGTTCTGAAAACTGCCTGCTACTGGCACAGGATCAGATATATAGGTCAATGGTATAGAATAGAGAACACAGAAATCAACCCAAACCACTATGCTAATTAATATTTGACAAAGGAGGCAAGAACATACAATGGAGTCAAGACAGTCTCTTCAGTAAATGGTGTTGGGTAAATTGGACAGATACATGCAAAAAATAAAATAAAAATGAAACTAGGCCACCAACCTACGCCATACACAAAAATAAACTCAAAATGGATAAAGGACTTAAATATAAGATGGGAAACCATAAAAATCCTACAAGACTCCACAGGCAGCAAAATTGCAGACATATGCCGAAGCAGTTTCTTCACTGATACAGCTCCTAGGTTAATGGAAACTAAAGAGAAGATAAACAAATGGGACTACATCAAAATAAAAAGCTTTTGTACAACAAAAGAAACCATCAACAAAACAAGAAAGCCGACTGCATGAGAGAACATATTTGCCAATGTTATCACCAATAAGGGTTTAATCTCCAACATTTACAGGGAACTCATACAACTTAACAAAAGGAAGATAACCCAATCAAAAAATGGGCAACGGACCTAAATAGATACTTTTTGAAAGAAGGCATAAGGAAGGCCAAGAGACATATGAAAACATGCTCAAAGTTACTAATCATCCAAGAGATGCAAATCAAAACAACTATGCTGTACCATCTCACAACTGTCAGAATGGCTATCATGAACAAATCATGAAATGACAAGTGCTGGCAAGGGAATGCAGAGAAAAAGGACCCCTCGCACACTGCATGTGAAAATGCAGACTGGTGCAGCCACTGTGGAGAACAGTATGGCGTTTTCTCAAAAAACTAAAATGGAACTCCCATTTGACCCTGTGATCCCACTTCTAGGACTATATCCCAAGAAACTGGAAACACCAATCAGAAAGGATATATGCACCCCTATGTTCATAGCAGCACAATTTACTATACCTAAGATTTGGAAACAGCCTAAGTACCCATAGGCAGATGAGAGGATTAAAAACCCTGTGGTACATCTACACAATGAAATACTATGCTATGGTTAAAAAGAAGGAATTCTTACCATTTCAACCAGCATGACTGGAACTGGTGAGAATTATGCTAAGTGAAATAAGCCAGTTAGAGAAAGATAAATATCACATGATCTCACTAATTAATGGAATATAATGAACAATATAAAGTGATGAACAAAAGCAGATCCAGAGACAGAGAAACATCAGAGACTGTCAAACCTCAGAGAGAAGGGTGGGAGAGGGTGAGGGAGGGTGGGGGTAAGGGGACAAGATCAACCAAAGGACTGGTATGCATGCATATAAGCCTAACCAATGGACACAGACATTAAGGAAGTGAGGGCATGAGTGAGGGTGTAGGGGAGGGCGGTAATGGGAGCATAAGGAGACATATGTAATACCTTAATCAATAAAGAAAAATAAATAAATAAATAACATTAAAAAAAGAAAAAAACTGCTCACAACAGTAAGTTGTTTTGAACACAGATGCATATTTCAATGAATGTCTCCTCAAAGTGGAAAATTCACAATTGCTTATGTCAGGTTTATAGAACTCAAGCAGTGGGAGGTTTTTATAACTAGCTTACAACTCATCATCGTTTTGCAACTGAATGCCCTCATTTTGTAGGTTATCAGGCACATCAGCTGGTTCCACATAGCGAAGATGTTCAATTCCATTTGTTTACTTTTCACATCCTTTAATTTTTCATTAAATGCCTCAGTTTCACACGTTCAACAGCATATTCTAGTGTCTTAGAAGGCTTTGTCCTTCCAGAGTGGGGAAATGCACTGTGTTATTCCTTTTGAGTTGCACTTTCCACAGCCTTAATTTAGCTTCAAATGATTTCATGTTTGAAAGCAGGGAGCTGAGAAGCTGGTTGGGGTCCTGCAGCTTGACGTTCAGCTCTGAGAGGTACTTGGTAATGTCCATCATGAATGCTAGATCACACAGCTACCTGCTATCACTGAGTTCCCTGACAGGTTTCCCCTCCAACTCCATGAACAGCTTGACTTCATTCTCATAAAACCTCATGGGCATGTTCTGGTGACTTAGCCACCACACTTCATAGTGATAAACCAGATCACCATACCAGAGTCAAGATCATTCAGTAACTCCTTAAACTGGTGGCTGTTGAACTCTCTGCTTTTGACAACATTTATGCATGAGACTACTATTGACATCACATTGTTGAGCTGCAATGATTATGCACAGAGACTTTCTTGATGTATGGTACAGTGACATATAATTATATCACTTGGGTCAAGATTGAGACAATTCATTTCTTCCTAAACAAATGCAATTATCCCTTTTGTGAGCCAATCATGGCTGGAGCTCCATCTGTAGTAAGGCCACTTAACTTTTCAAATGTTACCTGAAATTTTTCCATTGAAAAAACAAGTCTCTCAAGTCCTTATCTGTGGTAGTACCATGCCTGGCTTCCAGTGACAGCAGTTCTTCTCACGTGTCAAGCTCTGCAGTTATCCCACAAACTAAAACAGCCAGTTGGGCAGTATTTGTTATGTCTATTGTCTCGTCACAAGCCAGAGAGATAAATTGGAAATCTGCTGCAGAATCCTTCAGTGTTTTCTCAGTATCTTGTGCTAAGGTTGCTATCTGCAAAGCCTCTCAGCTAGCCTTCCTTTCACAGTGACCCTGATCCATTCTGAGACGGTTCTCTGAGACAAACTAACACTCTGAAAACAATTTTACTTTGGTGCTAACAGCTCCGCAGCAGCCACCATGCACTCTTTCACAAACTTTCCCTCTACATGAGCCCTCAGCCTCTTTGCAATTAGCTCAAAACTCACAACATAACACGTCTGAACAATGTTGTCTCTGTCACAAGGAGACTAGTGAAAGTGGCATGTCATGATTCCTAACTCCACTGAAAAGCATTGATTTTATCCAGACCCATTTGGCCTTCCAATTCATTGAGTTTAGCCTGTTTGAGCTATAATGATGCTCCAGGTTGGCTTTTTTCATTACTGCTAATGATTGCCACAAACTAGGCACACAGATTTGCCTTTGTCTTCAACAAAAAATAATCATTTCTCTTGGAAACATCGACATTGCATCAACTTTTATTTTCTTTGTAGTCGCCATTTGTAGTATGTCACACCACTTAAGTTTTAATAACTATCCAGTGTGTGTGTTGCCAGCAATGCAATTAGTTTGCTTTGACCACTGTTCTAATCCTGCATCTTAGATTTAGAACATATCCAATGTTTGTATCATCTACTCTTGAAGTCTTTTCTGTGTCCTATAATTTCCTTAATCTTTATCTGAGATTTAGTTTTTGCAAGGATTGTTGATTGTGGACATGTGGATAAAGGTTGGATTGGAGTTATCATCTGTGTCAAGAAAGAAATCAACAACATTGTGATCAATCATTAGAGGCAAGGTCATCAACAACGCAAGGAATCATCTCATGGCATCTCATCTCATCATCATTGGATCGCCATAGTGTCACCACAGTGAGTTTAACACTTTCCCACCGTGTACCCTCCCAGATTGCCTGACACTGACTGTTCTCTGAGTCACCGCAATATAGGCATATAGGCTGTGGTGAACTGATAAGCATACATATCTTTCTTCTTATGTATGTACTTATATGTGTCCTGTCTATTCCTTAATGGATGTTCCTTGCTTGTCCCTCAAAATTTGTTATTATTATGATTGACTTAATATGAATTTATGTTGCCATGAAAAAAGCTCCTAGATGTATTGAATTTCAAGTCCTGCCTGTGGTTGCCTTGGCAGGGCCAGACCAAAGGATTTCATGGGCAGTATATGGCCTAGGCTGGACACATTCCCCACCCCTATTTTAAAGGAAATCTCCCCCTCTGAAGCCCTTTCCTTGTAGAAACCTGACTGATTGGAGCACTAGAGAGGATTCTGCCTTGTGAAACAGATGTCTCAGATTTTTCTTCAGTGCTGAGCATCTGTTTCTGGTTGAGCTAGCCTTTCCCAGACACCACCATCCACACCATCCTTCCCACAGAGTGGTCAGTCTATCCCATGCTTTCATACTCTGCCAAAGTGTTCAGAATGACAACCAGTTAATGTGGAAGGAAGTCAGAATAGAATCTTCTTCTCCCAGGCACCACCTTTTGATTTCTCCTCTTCCAGGTCTTCTGGAGTCCTCTATACATTTTTGTGGCTGAATAATAGAAAAATTGCTGAGACAGAAAATTAGGTGAGGGACAAGGGAAGGCAACTTGAGCAGAACAGAATTCTGTGCTTAGCAAAGAATTTCACACAGAGACCCCATGGCCATCACAGCCACCTGCATATTCCTGATGTTGATGGCCACAGTCCTGCCACCACTAGTGCACTTTCACGGTTCATGAAAACTGCCTTTCCTTCATTCTCTCAGATAAGGACCACCACCCACCCCCCACCCCCACCCCCCAAAAAAGAAAAAAAAGCACAATTTCCCCTAAAAGGAAAATGTCCAACTGCCTTGTGGGGCTGACCTATCATCACTATAGAAGTGATTAGTAAGAAATATTTTGGGGGAGAGGCAGGAGGTGAGTTGCCTGTCTCTTGTTGTATCATCCTTCAGCATCGTAAACTATATAAGAAGTCTCATCAATGGGAGAAACACACCCCAATCAGCAATTATGTGTTAGTGAGAGTCATTGGGCAAGTGTCCTAAGGAGAAAAAGTAGCTGCCTCATGACAGGGTGTGTAAAGTTTATATATTTTCCCCCACGTCCCGCGTGATTCAGGGTTCAGGATCTGGAAGAGGGCCACACGCAAATGAAAGAGACAAGACAAGAATAAATTGGAAATATTCGGGGGCCAGGCGGAAAAGTCCAACTCAAGGGGAAGGACTTCCATTGGTGCTCAGGAACCTTTTATTGGTTTGGGATACACACATAGCCCTTAGGCAGGCAATTTCCAGTTACAGGCAGACTAGCCATCAGCAAGGATTTACATAATAATAAATGGGGAAGTTGCTTCAGCTACTATTGTCTGGAGTAACAGTGGGTGCACAGCTCTGACCTTTGCCAGGGCTCCAAGGATCACCAGCCTTCCGGGTTCCTTCTCCAGACCTCCCTGCTAGTGAAGACAATAGGCAGCTTCCCACAACAGGAGTGAAAACTCTCTTGTCATCTGGCTGGAATCTCAGGGGTATCTGAAGTAGTCAACACATAATCCCAGGTGGAATGGGGACCACTACACTTCCTATGGTGCAGGGAAGAGGATTCTTCACTTTGTGAATCAGGGAGGCTAAAGAAGTTAATCAGAAAATATAACCTCATATTAATAGCTACATTTCCCATATTTACCTTTTTATTAAAGAAATCACCATTCTCTAATTTTAGTCATGAGCTTTCTCTCTATTCAGAATAATATTTCTCTTCTTCTGGAGACCTAAAACTAGCCCTGTGCACTGGGAAAATCCACATGGTCTGGTACCTTTGA
>NW_006285235.1:166462-168045 GCF_000327345.1 Myotis davidii | reverse complement strand
CCCTACCTTGACCTCCTGGTCCTCTGCACCTATTAAATCACAGTTAAATTTACATCCTCTTCTGTTAAATTTTCACATTAGGCAATGGTTGCTATTTGCAAAGCCTCTCAATTAGCTTTTCACCGTGACCCTGATACACCAAACTTCACATAACCTAACCCACTCAGTGACTAATGAAATGAGAAAACAACATGTTGTTTGCCCTGTTCTTGAACATCATGTAAATGAATCATACAGTCAGTTCCCTTTTGTGTCCAGCACTGTTTACTTGACACAACATTTCTGAAACTCATTTACATGTTGAAGTTTTTCCCGTTTCTTCCTGACAGCACTTCACTATGTGGGTATGCTACAATTTAATCATCTACTCCCATGTGAATGAACATTCTGGTTGTTTCCAGCTTGAAGATTTTATTTTAAAAAGGCTGCTATGAACCTTCTTGTAAAGACCTGTGTAAGCGCATGTTTTTATTAATATTGGGAAAATACCGAGGAGTGGGACTGCTAAATCACATGAGAGGTGGATATTTAACTTGGTAAGAAAGTGCTAGTTTTCCAAAGAATTCAAAAGATATCATAATCTCACCATCAATATGTAAAGTTCTGGCTCATTCATATTTCTGCCAACTTTGGTCTCTTTATTTTTTATATATTACAATCAAAGGAGGAGGTGTAAGGGGTTTACATGAAATCCATTGGTAATAGATTAGGGAGGCAGAAGAAAGCAAAACTGGGAAATCTCTGGGATTGGATAAAAAGTAAAATAGACACATCACATGGTTCTTTTACATTTGTGAGTATAGAATAGTTAGCAGTTAAAAATTAACATGATAACAATAATAAGGGGTTTTGTGGTCTCTGCTCTGGTGAAGTGAAGGATCTGAAAAAAAGGAAATTACTCTGACATTCCAAACATATGTTATCATAGATGTAAAAAGACAAGAGACAGGCTCAGGTATGGTAAAGAATAACATTTGTCAGGGAAGATACCAGCCTAGGACATGACTATCCACCATAACTCACTTTTAGTCAGAAAGTTGTAATTTCAGACCACGCTCTGTGGTTACTTTAGGTCTCTAAGTTCCTAAGGTCACCATGCAGGCCTCCCCTTAAGGCAGGATAGTAAGAAGCTAGGAAAATTCCTTGCCAAGTAGAATGGGGAAACTGAGACAGATAGCTAAACAAATTTGCTGAGCAAGATGCAGAAGGTCACCTCCCTAGAGATAATATCTAGGCCTCAAGTGTATTTCAGCTCCAGGCTTAGAAAAGCAACAAAACCAGGTAGGTGACACCAGGACCAGCTGTAATGACTAACAACCCCATGGCACTGACCAATCAGTAAAGAGCACGAGCCTGAAAGAAAACACCTGGGAAACTGATGAATATTCTGCTGAAACCATCTTCTGAAACTTGCCCTGCCTGCATGATTCCTGCCTGCAAGAGAGATATAAAAACCTTCAAGACAAAGGACCCAGCATGCACTCTCCCTCTGGGGAGCATGCTGGTGCCTTTCACTTCCCCAGTCTTCATCCCACACAGGCATGCACCTTCTGAACTCTAAGGATCCCCAGGAAACTTGAACT
>NW_006285235.1:160995-166434 GCF_000327345.1 Myotis davidii | reverse complement strand
CGAACCTGTCTCTAAGGCCCCCTTTACTCTGAATGCCCAGTGAGCAAAAGCAGCCCAGCCTAGGCTCGTCTGTTGTTTCTTCTATGCTAAGCCTTCCTTTGTTGCACTGGCCCCAGCATTAATAAACATACTCTCAATTACCTGGACTCAATATGCGAAACCAATCCTGCATGAAGTCAAAAACACTACTAGCTGGCTCTAGGCAGATTCGCTCAGGGCTAGGCCCCTGTTCAGTCACACTCTAAGCTTGTCAGGTTTACTATGTTGTCCCTTTTTTGTCCACAGTGTGCTTATTGGCCATTCAGATATCTTATTTGTATAATGTCTCTTTAAATCTTGCCCTTTTAAAAAATTTTTTACTCCGTAAAATATATTTTTATTGATTTCAGAGAGGAAGGGAGAGAGAGAGGGAGACAGAAACATCAATGATGAGAGAGAATCATCAATCTGCTGCCTCCTGCACAGTCCACACTGGGAATCAAGCCCACAACTTAGGATATGCCCCAACTAGGAATCAAACTGCCATGACCTCCTAGTTCACAGGTCTACACTCAACCACTGAGACACACCGGCCAAGGTAAATCTTGCCCTTTTTATTATATATATGTATACATGTACTAGTATTTATTTTATAGTATATAAGATATGGATTTCTACTTTCCCAGGACTTTCAATAATATTTTTCTAAAAATAAATTGATTTATGTTTGTTACAAATTTTTTTAAAAACTGGAACACACTCAAAATGTACTATAATCCCACCACTCATTATACTATTCTTAATACTTTGAGCAATTTCCTTCCAATATTCTTGACATATGTATGATTTTTGAGAGAGTCATAGAGAAAGAAAGAGAAAAAAAGAGAGAGAGGTAGGCATAATAATTAGAATTACAGATCCAATGCCAAGAGTCAGGGCAATGGAATAAGAAAGAAGATATCTGGGAATCCATATCATGTTCATAAGAATTATTCTAGATACTGGGCATTAAGTTGAAAAATGAAGAAGGAATTAGACTTAAGGGTTTGACAGTCCCTAAAGTCAAAGCAAACAAAATTACTTACCTCAGTACAATGTGCTGCAATAAAGGATAGTTAGCAAATCAAATCGTTTTGGGTTTTTTTATGACTAGTCAGCCTCTGAAGAAGATGAGAAGTACCACCTTTTAAAGAAGCAAGTGAGGCCTCCAGATTATGTAGGACTCATAAACATCAAAAATACCTTCAGCATTAAAGGACCCTCCATGCTCATTACCGCTAAATTTTCCTCTTGCGAGTCTGAGTCTAGGTCATCAGCATTTGAATGCACTGTTCCAGAGTCAGGGTTTGCCAGATCTGATTCTTAGTCTAAGCTCTTGTCTCTGGCTCCATGGTGGCTGCTCTGATATCTGTTCCAGTAATACATCTGTCACTTACTATGTGCATCAGGGGAGAAGTGTACTTGGGGCTGGGCTGCCAATCCTGCAATGACAAATGGGAAGCACTGCAAGCCATAGACTTAAAAGACCTTTTAAACTAGTTTTAAAACATCTTACAACTTTTGACATTGTAAAAGAATGTGTCAGTTCAGATAGTTGGTTGGTATTAAGTATTTGTTTTGAATCTTAAGGGATATTCTTTTCATTTACTTTTCAGTTCACCATTAGTGGGTACTCAAAAGTTTGGGGATCTTACTGAACAGTTGGAATTTTGGTAAGATTCTGCAAGTTGAAAAATATCTTAATCAGCTGCAGTGTAGGTATGTAGGGTTTAGAATATTCAGTCAGTATGACCTACCTTGGCTTAGGGAGGAACTGAAGGGAATACTGTCTTGCCCAGCATATCAATAATACGCCACAATGCCATAGCTCCAGGCATTGCAGAAAGCACAAGCAGGAAGTGAGTTCCAGGTGACCTCCTCCCTTCCCACTTGCCCAGCTCTTCAGCAATCTTGAGGGGAGGACAGAGGTGCAGAGAGTGAGCAGAAGGACACAGGGCTGGAAGAATGAGTGTTAGATTAACTCTGTCTATTTCTGGACTCAACTGTGATTCCTAATTTGTGTTAGGAATAATTTACAGAGATGGAAAGCACAGCCCATTCTGTGCAACTGGCCTTGGGAGATGATTAGTTAGTTAGCCGGCACAAATAATATCTTCTCTATGGTCCAATCAGGAACAACCTCAGTTTTGAAGACAAACCAAATTTAGAGATAGGAAGTTCAAATTCAAATGTAGACATACCTGGATGGTAGTCACAGGAGCCCTGTCTCCATCATCCTCCAGCACGATAAACATCACAGGTAGGAAGAACCTCACTGGGAAATTTCACAGAGAAATGGGTTTGAAGTAGGAAGATGACACTGGACAGATGTCTTTCAGCATAATGAGAATACTTGGAGGACTTTTCCTGAACAGGAGAATATGATTCAAATAAGAAAACAAAGTGAATTCAAATACATCCATAAAAATAACATTATTGTCTGTCCTATGGCCCTGGCAGTGTGCATGGAAACACAGAAATATCCTCTACCCTTCTGGGGACAGTACATATGGCAGCCAAGAAGCCTGTGATTATTCCTATGTCTCCCCCTTCCCCCTGCCCCAATCTTTTAGAAACGTGTGAATCCATGGAATAAAACATTAATGAGGTAATTTTAACAGCAGATAACTAGATCTCTCCATAATATTAAGTTGACTATTTAACAGGCATATCTTTGTAATTCTAGTTGATTATATGACTCTCAGTTTATAGAATTCTAATAGATAAGAACATCTATCATTTCATCTCAATCACTTTGGTGTTCATGGTATAGTCTCACAGATTTTCACCTGATTTAATAAGTTTTTGTGAGAGAATAAATCTATAGAAATAAAAAATAGAACAATTGCCACAAATTCTTTATCCACCAAAACTGAACTCCTTGAAGCACTTGATTAATTATTCTCAAATAAAAACAACAACACTCAGGTCTTTTAAAGGCAGAATTACTTTTTCTCCTATATGTGTCTGTTTATATTGTCAACAACTGAAAACCTCCTATTGTTCATGTCAGCAGCAGCCTGAAATTCCCAACAGCAAAGGGTATTGCTCATCCGTGTTACCAAATTGCATGACACATATCAGTATTATCACATTTGGCCAGAAATGGGGGATTTAACTCTTCAAGCACTTTTAGCACCTTTGGAGTGTGACCTGCATGCCTGACTCAACCATAATCATACCAAGTCCTACAATACAGCTTTGCAACTTACATTCCAATAGCAAAAGCTAAAAATGAAACATCTATCAGAATACAGCACCAATGAATTGAGTGGTATTTAAAATTTTTAATATAATTAGACAAAAAAAAACCCTAGTGATTTTAATATTATGTTACCATATCCCATGACAATCAGAAGGACATGAACATCTATTCAACACAAAAGGCTTGGAATCCTTCATCAGGCCATTCCAGAAATGGACAAAATTAAACACAACCTAGGAGTCCTATCACACACCCCAACCTTCCCTTTAAACAAAGTTTAAAATAAAGATGATATAAAAATGTTTTTGACATTCCCCATATCTATATACATAAAAGCCTAAGCAACCGGCCAACCGGCCAGTAGCTATGACGCTCACTTACCACCAGGGGCCAGATGCTCAATGCAGGAGTAGAAATCACAGGCATGGGAACATGGAACAGACTGATGAATCTCAGAGGGAAGGGGGAAGGGAGAGGATGGGAAGAGATTACCAAAGATCTTATATGCATATTAGAGTCTCACAGATTCATGCATCGATGGGGTCCCTCGCCCTGGCCTGTAGTGATAGGGCCGAAACCAGCTCTCCAACATCCCCTGAGGGGTCCGATTGTGACAGGGTGCAGGCCAGGCCCAAGGGACCCCACTGGTGCACAAATCAGTGCACTGCACTAGGCCTCTAGTTTAAATATAAATACATTGATGTGATTTTAATACTCTGAAACAGATAAAAAGAAAGTAATATTTTTCAAGGGTGGAATACTTTAGACTAAAGTAAACAAAACAAAAGAGCTATCCAGGAAATAAAAAGCTTTTTATCCATAAGAGAAGAGAACATGTTTATTTTATCAGAGAAATAAACAAGCCCAAATGCATTAGACAATTGATGTCCAAGGATGGCAGGGAAGTTAACTGTCCCCAAAACCAGGAAGGCCATGCTCCACAGGTCTCGGGTGAGCAGAAGAATGTTTTTCTTCCACCCCTGTCTCCTTACTACCCCAAAACAACACATGCATGCATACTCATACTCTTCTGCCCTGACACACGCAGCATGCATAAATGCCCACAGGCCACATAGAAGCAGCTTACATGAAGGACAAGGTGGTTCTCCCCCTTGTGCCTCAATTCCCTCAGCTGGAAAGTGGGAATGAATAATGCCATCTGATTTCCATGGTGGTGACTGTAAATGAAATTGGAGTCATTGTCTGGCAAAGAAAAAGTAACACAGGCTATTCCCTTTCACCCCAGCTTTTCTCCGTCTGGGGCACCAGGACTGCATAGAGGAAGGACCTTCATCGCTGCAGCTACAGAGCTCACATATCCATGGCCAGTTCACCTTCAGGGAAATAAGCCCACAACAGAAGAGGAAAGGCTGTGCAGATTGGGAGTCCAGCCTCAGAAAAGAGATTTCTCAGCACTCTGGGCTTAGCCCAAGGTGAGAACTGTGCTCATTAGGGCAGAAGTTATTTGACACTGTCCTGACCAAACAAAATTCTTTTCTACAGAGCCAGGATGTGGTGCACTACACACATGTCCTCGGCGAAGAAGCACACATGAAACACAGTACATGGCCTTCTGTGATGTGAATCCATCACAACACACTCATTTCTCCATTTCAATGCACACCAAGAACTGAGTTGGAAATACCTAATTTGACTTACTATCTAAGGTTTAACATTTATTTTATGAGTTGTGTGCTTAAAAAATGACCTGTCCTGAGAAGTCTCAAAACACTTATATAGGACAGAATGGGTAAACACAAACATACACACTGTACATACACACACAAAAAAAGACACACAACACAACACATACTCAATCAGGAGTATAGACATTTACAATTGACAGAAAATATTTGACATCTCTCATTGTTCAGAGAGTCATAATTTCTTTCCCACCAATAACTAAAGGTTAGAAAGTTCCATGACAAAATTTCAAAGTCATTCTCTTCATGATAAATTCTACACAAGTTCTGAGCCTAAGAAGATGAAATTCCAGACTATGAGATCTGGAAGAATGAAATGCCCCCTATAGTCCTGGATTTGCAATAAATGTGACTCTTCAATTTGAAGAAAGAAAAAAGAAGAAGATGAAACTCCACAGAAAACTGACTGGGCTGCTGCTTAGGTTTCGGTGCCTACCCTCCAACTCCCAGCAGAGCTTACAAGTTAGAAAGTTAGACATTGTACTAGGTGCTAAAATACAGCTCTAAATAATC
>NW_006285235.1:158661-159193 GCF_000327345.1 Myotis davidii | reverse complement strand
AACAGCACCCCAACCCCCTGATCGGCCTTGGTCTGTGGTTGACAGGGTAGAGCCATAACCTCCCGATTGGCCCTGCCCTGAGTGTGAGTGGTGGCACCCCAGCCCCCTGATTGGCCCTGCTCTGTGCGTGACAGGGTACAGAGCCCCAACCCCCCGATGGGCCCTGCTCTGTGAGTGACAGGGGGCAGCGCCCCAACCCCCTCATTGGCCCTGCTCTTGCATGACAAGGGGTGGCACCGCAACTTCCCCATCGACCCTGCCTTGAGTGTGACAGGGGAAGTGCCCCAACCCCCCAATTGGCCCTACCCTGAGCGTGACTGAGGGTCACATCACAACCTCCCAATCCGCCCTGCTCTGTGCATGACAGGGGGTG
This sequence comes from Myotis davidii, assembly GCF_000327345.1. Classification (NCBI taxonomy): domain Eukaryota; kingdom Metazoa; phylum Chordata; class Mammalia; order Chiroptera; family Vespertilionidae; genus Myotis; species Myotis davidii. Next base: position 158,820 of record NW_006285235.1, on the reverse strand, counting down.
GCGCCCCAACTCCCCAATCGGCCCTGCTCTGAGCCCGACCAGGGGCTGCATCTAGGGATTAGGCCTGCCCTCTGCCACCCGGGTGCAGGCCTAAACCAGCAGGTCGTTATCTCCCGAGGGGTCCCAGACTGCAAGAGGGCACAGGCCGGGCTGAGGGAC
>NW_006285235.1:147988-158635 GCF_000327345.1 Myotis davidii | reverse complement strand
CCCCCCCCCCCGCCCCAGAGTGCACAAATTTTTATGCGCCGGGCCTCTAGTTTAAGAGATAAAAGCTAAAATGCTGGGTTTTTAGAAAGAGGGAAAGAATCAAGAATCACTCCAAAGTTTCTAGATCAAGTTATTGGGTGCTTGGTAATATCTTCAGGAAGATCGGGAGTTCAGGAGGTGTATCTGAGTCATGGAGGACACCTGGCCTCTGAGCAATGCATGTGGAGTTGCCTGGTGGAGAGCAGGACAGAGGAGACACCAGAGACTCAGAATTGTAGGTAATCAGAAAAAATATGGAGGTCAAAGGTGGAAAGCACAACCACCATCACCAAAGCATGTAGTGTGAGAGTACCATAAGGTCCAGGTTGGAATAGTGGGGACTGCCAACATTTAAGGAGGATTCTGAGATATAGAAAAACTCAAATTTATTATTTTCAACCTGAATTTCATAAGACAACTAGGCATGGAACCTTAGAGATAATTACAATTGTTTAAAAGCAATGAAACTCTATTAAGTGCCTACTGTGTGCAAAGTATAATGACTGATGTGAAGATTTTAATAATTTGTTTAAAACACCCTCTGCAAAAGAGCCCCTTAAACCGAGAAGGACACATGAATGTACAGATAATGAAATGTCATGAGCTAAGTCAGTACACTGGGGTAAGGAGGGAGGGAGGTCTGGGCAAACCCCGTGTGTGGCAACATAGTGCTGGTTGTGAGTTGAACTTGGACTGGTCTTCTAACCAAACTGGAATGTGAATGAGTGTTTCTGTGTGGACTAGAGTGTGAGGGGAAGGACTTTTCAAAGCAGCAATCTGATTTCTGTTAACAAATTCTACACAGATGATGGGAAGCAGAAGATAGACATAGGGAAGCTGTATGGACATTTCTGGTCAGTGTGGCTCACAGTAGCCATACCCACAGTAGTCATACCCAAGCCTTCACTCAGTCCTCCACCATGGGTTATGGGAACACCTTGCCACAGAGAAACAACAAATGTAAACAATTTGTGGACATGTTGGGACCCTGAATTATACTCCCTAGTTGCCTCTTCTTTCTTCAACATAAGCCCTAATGTCCTTTGCACTATCAAGTGCTAAGAAGAAAGAAGGGCAATGGAATATAACCATTTACTAATTTCTGTCAAGTGCTCTGAAGGCAGACTCTATCAGTACCAGTAATATTTCTCACTGCCTTTCCCATCATTCTGTTTATATATTTACAGAATGTATTTATCTTCGGTGGAATATAAATTTAGGTTTAGAAATTTAGATTTAAAATTTAGGTTTATAATTCAGATTTTAAAATTATAAAACATTTTAGACTTCTTTATTTTCAAAACTAATTTTCTTAGCAAAGAAAAATTACATTTATCTAAAAAAAACCTTATAAGCTAAAAGCCATTCAAGAGTCATAACCTTATCGCAATCCATGACATGTATTACATACACATGCTCATCACATCTGTGATATCTTCTCATTTTATCCATGGAGAAGGGACTTGGAAATGCCCCATCATGTGCCAAAATGCTCTGTCGTAGAACCAGAGGTAAGCCTCGGGTCTGCTGGTTCCCACTGCAGCATTTAGCCAGAAAATTCCTATCTCCAGTATAAACTTCTAGTAAAAACTGGAATGAATTTATGTTTGAATCTAATTGGCACAGAAGTCAAAAAACTGAGTTAAGGATTTGACATGACATAGCGAGACTCCTAAAGAGCATGGCAGTTTAACTTTTGAATAAAAAAAAAATCTTGTTTTTTAAATTTTCCAATTTTATGTTAATAAAATAAATAATCTCATTGCAGAAAATTAGTAATTAGAACAAATGAGAGTCTCTAGGGTTATGAACAGCATAAGAAGCCCAATGACAGCTCTAGTTAGAGTTTTCCTCAGAAATGGAGTTTATAGGAGCTGCCGATAGAAAGTTGGTCCTTCATTTGTAGCACTGCTGGCTTCTGGATTTTCAGAAAGGAGAGCGTTTAGTGAAGGGAAGCTGGTGATGGTGAGAGCATAAAAGGGATTATCTTGAATCTTCATTTGTTTTTACTCAGAATTAGTGTTTACTTGGGAGTGGTTACATAGATGGAAGCTATGGGAGGAGGCACTAAGGCACTCAACCTCCTTCACCTTCCCTATTGTCAGACTGTCTGATTGGAGTCTTTGCCCTAGTCATTTAATCATAAAAAAACAAATAAATAAAAGTCCTATCTACTTAGGAATTAGGCAGAGGTGGCATTTATGCTAAATGTCAGAGATTCTGGGAGCAGAAAAGATAAAACCAATTGATAGAGGAGAGAGAAGCCTCATGAAAACCTTGGTGATGGTTTAATAACAAAGCTTGTGTGTATGGAAAAGTTTCCCCGTGGACTTTGGCTCCACTGTGGTTATGAGCAGAGGCTTTGAGCGAGAGTCCGAATACCAGATGTAGTGGACCGCGCAGAGGCTACTCCAGCGAACAGATGCGCAACATTGTCTTCAGCCAGTCCTGGGTGTCTCCTCCTGGTGCCCAGAGTACACATCAGAGGTGGTTGCCCACAGTCCGTGGCAATCTGAGAAAATCAGAGAACACAACCCTTTGGGAGCCTAGTTCCTGCTTTCAATTTTTTTAAACCAAGTTATTCCATCTTTATTGCTATTGATTGGTGCTTCGGTTTATTGCCTGACATATGCCAGGCTTATCCTTTTCTGAAGTTTTATGTAAAAAAAGAACTTTATTTAAATACATATGTTACAATGTATATAGCCTTTTGCTGCCCAGCTCCATCTGAGACAAGTGAGGGGGAGTCTCCAGCAAGGGGACTAGTGTTGCCTAGTACAGCACTACATACTGGGACAAGAATGTGACCCTCTCTGCTCCACTGCTCCATGAATATAACAATTATGTAAATTCTTTTGTGCAGGCTTAGAATGTGCTGTGTGCCTTTTCGGGGATTTGAAAAAGCAGCCTTCTCAGAGATGATAGAAATACTATAATTAAATCATTTCAGGCGATTTGAATGTAACATAGTGTTACTGTGTCCTCTTTGTAGTCCGCAACTATGGTCTTAAAGAAAGTCTTAGACTTGTATCCTTCTCAAGATCTCTGGTTAGAGCTTCTTGTTTAAGAACAAAGAGAAGGTTAAACCTCTCATTAGAAACAAAGTTATAATTCAATACCCCTGCATTTCCTCCAATGTGTTTGGCCTAGTGAAACATCAGGAGCAAACTGTCATCCCAGGATTCGATAAAACCATCATTTTGGCAAAACAAAACAAAACAAAAATTTGGCCTCAGGAAATTGTGAGTCACCCCTGTGATCCCTCCAGCTGTGCTTTGCACTGGGGGGTAATAAATCACATATAAATAATAATCATCAAAATTAAATGTGTGCATGTCAGGTAATTCTTTGTCATTGTCCCTCACAAATAATAGTAATTTGGTTAAGTAAATTGTATTGATGTCAAACGTTCCTGGTAGGCAGCTTTCAATTAGCAGGTCATGCATTCTATCCCCAGTGACACAACCTTTCTCTCGATATTTCCTCCCTGATCATATTATAAAGAGTTTCTCTTCCGTTAGTGACTCAATGCCTTCTCCTCCTTTTTGGTTTTCTGGTCTAGTTACCTTGTATAGCAAATACCTCATCTGGCTGTGCCTATGAACAGTCCCAGTGAGGGCTGTCACTGCCCGGGAAAGATGATACTGCGATGCTGTGAGTCCTCCTCATTTCCATGCCAGCAGCCTAGCTGATCAACAAGCCCTATCTCTGCTCCCTTTCTAAGGGATTCACTGTGCTTGTCCAGGTGGGACTTAGAATCTCTCACTCACAGTTATGTGGTCCTACCTTTGTCCAACCCCAGCCAACAACCAGACATAGGACTGAGTGTAGAATGGAGGACCATTTCGGGAGAGCTTTCATGACTCTAGAACACTCCACAGAGTCCCCTTTAGTCTGGACAGCAGCCCACATCTACTACCAGGGGTCCTCAAACTTTTTACACAGTCGGCCAGTTCACTGTCCCTCAGACCGTTGGAGGGCCGACTATAGTTTAAAAAAAAACTATGAACAAAGTCCTATGCACACAGCGGCGGCAAGAACACCTGGCGGGCCAGATAAATGTTTTTGGCGGGCTGCATGTGACCCGCGGGCCATAGTTTGAGGACCCCTGTAACTAGACTTTTCCACCCAGACTGGAAAGTTCACTCAAAACAGAGCTGAGCTGAACTATTTACCAGACTCCAGTCATGTTTTTTGACAGAAACAACGTCCCCTTTGGTTCCTAGTTCACACAGTGGCCTTCATAGCACACATCTTCCTTTACCCTCCTAAGATAATGAAGTACTGGGGGTGAAGAGATGCTGTCACTGGTGATTTTTCCCTGAGCCACACAGCAGGTTTGGATAAGGAACCAAACCAAAGTCTTCGGGTCCTGAGTACAGAATTTGGTCCCCAACAGTGTAGGTACTTGGGAGTAACCTAAGTCATCAGGTCACTGCTCCTGTAGGGCTGGACAACACATAGAAACCAATTCTAGACTAAGTCATCCGACAGGCTGTACAGAGGAAAAGTCCTGTTACACAGAGACTCTTGGTCCCCAGCCTAGCTCTCCTGGTTGCCTCTGACTCTGATACAAAATGGACCTCTGGGTACAACTCAGGACCATCTACTTAGATTCCAGAGAGCTGTCCCTTAGAAATATAATGTGAGATGCAAACACAAGCCACAGACATAATTTTAAATTTTCTGATAGCCACATTTTAAAAAGTAAAAAGAAATAAATAATATTAATCCTAGTAATATAATTTATTTCACCTAATATATTCAAAGGAATATTATTATAAGGTACTAGAGGCCCCATGTATGAAAATTCATGCAGTGGAGAGGGTGTCCCTCAGCCCGGCCTGCTCCCTCTCACAGTCCGGGAACCCTCAGGGGCGGGAGGTGACTTGGCAATCAGGGGAAGGTGACGTCCCATCACACCTCTGTTGCTGCCACTGCTGGAAGCGCAAGCTTCAGCTGGCCCTGGTTACTTGAGCCTCGGGCGGCCCTGGGAGGCTAGGGGGCTGAGGGGACTGGGGGACTCCAGAGGCAGGCGTGTGGAGCAGCCGAGCCTGCCTGGGGACAGGCCTGGCCTTGCCATGCGCCTGCAGCCTCGGTGGGGCTGAGGGGATGGGGTGCCGACATTTTGTGGCTGTGGGCACTGCCATCTTTGAGGGCATGGCAGTCAATTAGCATATTCCCTCCTTATTGGCTGTGGGTGCTACCATCTTTGAGGGCGGGGCAGCCATTAGCATATTCCCTCCTTATTGGCTGTGGGTGCCACCATCTTTGAGGGTGGGACAGTCAATTAGCATATTCCCTCCTTATTGGCTGTGGGCACTGCCATCTTTGTGATGGCAAGGGTCAATTAGCAAATTCTTTATTATATAGGAAAATTTAAAATATTATGAATGAGATACTTTGCATTTTTCTTTTCATACCAAGTCCTTGAAATCCAGTGTGTATTTTACATTTTGTAGCACATCTCAATTTGGACCAGCCACATTCTTGTGCTCAGTAACCACAGGTGCTAAGTGCTTGCCGAAGTGGATGTGGGAGCCCTGGTATCATTTTCCCTTCCAGGAGCCCGAGCAGCCCCACTGGATGATCCTCCATTGTGGGCCCCACAGTGCAGATGGCACCTGTTCATCTAGGAGTGAGCCCTGAGCACACTGCCCCTGAGGTATTCTTGGTTTCTAACTTCCCTTCAAGCCCTAAGATGACATAAGAATGGTGGCCACTCTGAAACTGCTCATGGCCTGAGTTTTCTGTGGGCTCGCCTGTTCAAAACCTGAACTGTGGCTCTCTAGGCACATCCATAACAGTCCCATTCGGCTAATCACAGCAAATGTGTCCTAACCCAAATCACAGCACCTTTGTACCTGAAGTGATATTGATATAGCAAAGATACCTGGAGTATTACTGTTGCTTCCAATAATTTATAGGTTTTACAGTAGAAAAATATTTTTCATTTCCAAGTGACACTATGAAATATGATGGTCTGGTACAGAATGGAGGCAACCCATTATGTCACCATATAACTATTAAACTAATTCTGTATTGATCTAGTGAAACTACCACCTACCTAGTCATTATTGTAGTTCCTGCTGCAAAAAGGAAACAAGGTGACTTGAAATGAATTACTCACAGTCTATTTCAGACATATCCTCTGAATACAAAACTTTAAGTCCATTCTGTTGACAGGGCGGCCCCAGTACCAGTCACTTACACATTCTGAGACAGAGGAGTGTGGTCAGTGGGTGCCTAACATAGCCCTACAGAACTCAGTGGGGCTGGCAGGGCTTCTTCCCCTGAGAAAGCACCTCCAGGAAAAGGGCACAGTAAGGGGGGAAACCAAGAGCCACCAGGAAGAATGACAGCTTGAAATTCAAGAAAAAGAAAAGCAGGAAAGGAGAGGAAGACAAAACAAGTTTAAACACTATAGGAAACTATAGTCATGAGAAAGGTTTGCAGTGGGCACTCAGTATTCACCCTCTGGCCAGGTGGGCACATGTACTAGAATCATTTGGGGAAAAAAGACCTGGGAGGGGTTAGAGCTACGTAGAGAGACCTTGTCTCTGTGGGCTTTGAGGCTGCAGCAGATAGGCCCCCCTGCCAGGGAGTGACCGGATCATTCTAAGATCATCCATCCTTTCCCTAAATAGCTGGCAGTGTTGCAGCTAGAATTAGATTGCTAGCATAGTCTGTGCTATTTCCTTCCAGTTCATGAGCTCCTGGTGTCACTCAGAGCAGCTGTGAGGCCTGATCGGAACAAAGAGCCAGAAAAAAGGGGGCTGGACCCATGAAGGCTAGTCCTGGACAGATGAGTCACTCAACCTTCTGGGACACCAGCAGCCAGAATGGCCATGTGCAGGGGCTGCCAGGTCTGTAAAAATACACACATTCTCCAGTGACAGTGGTGACTTCAGTGGGTAGAATGAAGCAAAGAAAACTCCATTGCTTGCTTTGTGATCCATAGATCTCTTACTTATCTTCAAGTCAGCTCTGGCACTGTCCCTCCATCAGCTTAGCAAATGAAGAGCATGACTTTGAGGTGAGACCATTGGTCCCTCCCCTATGAGCTGTGTATCCTGAGGAGGTTATACAACGACCTAACTAAAGTATAGTTGTGAGGATTAAATCAGTCCCCCATGTCACACTGCTGCACAGAAAAAGCCCTTGAGAAATGGGATCCATCTCTGTTTCATTCTTAGTCCTATGACTGCCACATGTACCTCTACCATCTGCCAACTATTATCCAGGAACAGGGGGTCAATGGAGGAGCAGAGTCCAGAACTCACCCTGGAGAGATTCCTGTCTAGTGAGGACATGGGAGCCCATAGTGAGCCTTTGACATGGAATTAACAACAGGACTGGCGCAGAGCACAAGGAAATGACTGACTCTCAGGGGAGCGGGCCTGACACTGAAGCTGAGCTGGAAGGGTAGGGCTCAGGCAGAACAGCGGCTGGGCAGGAAGGAGGATCAAGAAATCTCCCTGCCTTTCTGTTCCAGGTCCTGGAGAGCCTGGCTCCACAATGGCTGCCTGCAGCAAACTCTTCTCTCCTCCAGATCTGCCCTCCACAAACCACTGTGGCAGAGACGGCCTCCTGACCTCTCACCTGCGGGCCCTGACAGAAGTGCCCAGACAGTTTAAACTTTTTATGTGTTTGTTGTTTTTTAAATAGAAGCAACAGGAAAATACATGGATCTTTTAAATAGAAAATTCAAGGAATATACAATTGCCAAGGGCAGAGTGTAGCCGAGAGAGCTCTGGCCATAGTTTTGCTCAGGCCTCAGGACTGAGGGATCTGAACACAGGTTACTTCAAACCACACTGGAAGTAGAGGAGTTGCAGATGGTTGTCAGGATTTTGTCCTTTCAAATAGCAAGTGTTCCTCTTGTGCAGAAACCCTGAACTGTGAGGGACTTCAGGCTCTCATGGTATTTGGTCCTGAGACAGAGTAGTGACTCCTCAGCAGTGGGAAGTGTCCTCACTACCCAGGACCTGCAGGTTGCTGTGAGCACAGGACATTTCAGGTTGGGTCTGAGCACTACTGACAAGCGGCGGCCTCAAGACAGCAAATTGGTTGCTGTGGGGAAATTAGAGGAATGTAAAATACCTGCTAGGCTGTGCATCTCTCAGAGAATTGAGTGAGAAAGGCAAAGTAGGCGGAGGGGACACATTTAAAATGACAAGAAAAGCACTTCACTCCAAGGTATGTTTTCCTTTGTGCATTTTTCCCCTTTCAAAGGCACACATCCCAGGAATGATAGCTAGTTATCAGAGCAGAGAATATAAAACCCAAGATAATGTGGACCCTCCTACATTGGGAACAGCCGGCTGATACTCTGGCTCACAGATCTACTTAACAACATGCCTCTTTTCTTTTTCCTTCATTAACTATTTCAAAGTTACTGACTTTGTGGGATCCTGGAGAAGCTGTAAAAGGAGATCAAAGGAAACCTTCCCTGCCAGTTCCTGCCCTTACACACCAGAGCTCCTCTCCACCAATTATTGCAGGATGCCACTCACCTCTCACACCTGCTCCTGACCAGTCGGGTCAGCAAGGAGGCGGTGAGGACTGAGTATAGACAACACAGTAGGCAGAAGGGGGAGAGTCGAAATACTCCTCTTGCCCAGGCCCAGGGAAAAACTCTGTTCAATCCACTGAGCTCCATGGCCCTTCACACAATCTCTGCCCCAGAAGTTTCCATGGTGAGCAGAACTTCATGGATTAGGTGTCTGGATTTCTACTGGTAACTAGTGTGTGTGTGTGTGTGTGTGTGTGTGTGTGTGTATGTGTGTGTGTTCGCGTGCACACATGCACTTGTGATGGGGGTGGAGGAGTATGCCTGTTCAGGGAGTGAATGGACAGTGGATGTGCTAACCAAGTGAACTTGGAAAAGTCACCCCAGGAAATCTGTCTTCTTTTTTTTCTTTTTGAAAAATAAAATTGCTGCATAAAAAGACTTCTAAGGTCCCTTCAAGTTTGCTGAGGTTTTATGAGAAACAGTGCATGCTGGTCACAGAAAATGTGGAAGACACTAAAAAGAGGCTGTCTGTTCAAGTCCTCTGACCCGCCCTGGATCCCACCCACCAAGGCTGTGAGCATGAGCTAGCATAGTTACTTACAGGATCTTAGGAAGCACCTAAACTAATATGTATGTGTCCTTCATAGAACAAAGTGAATGGAGGGGGTAGGGACAGTGCAATGTGAGAAATTTTAACTTTTATCTCTCTTTTCAGTGAGAACAGAATTACACTGAAACAGATATTTTGTGCCCCCAGACTCATTTCTTATCACTTATGCAGGCCTCCCCAATCAACTCCACCACAAACAGTATAAAAGACCTACCCCCACACCCCTACCACCTCCCTCACCCCACTCCCACCTCCCTTACCCCACTCCCATCTCCCCAATCCCTTACCTGTCCCCAACTCTACCTCTTCACCACATACAAAATGGGATTCCAGAGAACTCACTCTTTCTGTGGATCCAAATTTTATTTCTAGGAAATGACAAGAAAGGAAGTTCTACCTGAGGTAAGATTTGACCAAGTGACTCTCTAATTTGGGATTTTCATAGAAACAGTGGGTTACACTTTCCTTTAAAGAGCTGAAAATTAAGGAAATTAGCTCTAGGGTTTAGGCAGTATCCTGGTTTAGGGAGGAAGGGAGAGAAATTGCCACCAATCTAAAAATCACACCATTTGGGCAACATCAGGTCACGTGTTCTTCTAACTGAACTTTCTCTCTCTTTGAGCTAGTTCAGGGAAAGATAATTGCAATCTGTGTGCTTTTATATGTCAGAACTGAGCCTGCTATTTGCTTGAAGGAAAGTCTTCCTAGTTTCTCCAAAGGGAAAGCCCAGCCAGTCACCATGCAGGTTCTCCAGCAGGCCTGACCCTCTCTCTTGTGTCCCATCACCCATAAGAGCCCATTTCACTTTACTTTAGCTGTGTGAACATATGTTTTTTCTGATGAGGTGATAACAACTTATGATCTTACTGGTCTTGGTGGCACCCTGGCCATAGCACAGCGGTTCTCAACCTGGGGGTCGTGACCCCTTTGGCGGTAGAACGACCCTTTCACAGGGGTCGCCTAAGACCATCCTGCATATCAGATATTTGCATTATGATTCATAACAGTAGCAACATTACAGTTATAAAGTAGCAACGAAAATAATTTTATGGTTGGGTCACAACAAGAGGAACTGTATTTAAAGGGCCAGAAGGTTGAGAACCACTGCATAGCACATGTGTGGCTCATAGAAGGCAATTAGCAATTTTGCTGAACGAATTAATTACAAAGCTTGGAAAATAGTTACACATTTTATATTTGCTTAAGTCTACTGTGGACTTGCCTGAACAAAAACAAGCTCATGCTACTTAAAAATAGACATTTCTAGACTAGGAAATGTGTGCATGTGTGTATTTCTGGACTGTCTCCATTCCAAGGTTTCTGTAGGTTCCTGGAAAGAAGTCAATGTTCTAATCCATCTACATTACTTCTGCTGGTTTAAGAGTCACCAGGTCAGATCAAGAAACTGAGAAACAATAGCAGTAATAGCTGCTTCTCTGATAAACTAGAAGAACCTTCGTGGATACCACCATCTAGGTTACCA
>NW_006285235.1:147004-147954 GCF_000327345.1 Myotis davidii | reverse complement strand
GGGAAAGAGCTGTGGAGGCAGAACTGAACAAAAGGTGGAGTCAGTCTCAGCCAGCTGCCCTGCTCCTGTCTACTATCCAGTCATTCAATCATTTATGTGGTGTTTTTTTAATTACAGTTTACATTCTGTATTATTTTATTAGCTTCAGCTCTACTGCATAGTAATTAGACAATCATATATTTTACAAACTATTTCCCTAAGTCTAGTACTCACATGGCCCCATACATAGTTATTAGATACTAGAGGCTGGGTACACAAAAATTTGTGCACTTGGGGGGGTCCCTCAGCCGGCCTGTGCCCTCTTGCAGTCTGGGACCCCTTGGGGGATGACCACCTGCTGGCTTAGGCCTGCTCCACCAGGGATTGGGCCTAAGCTGGCATTCAGACATTGCTCTGGCAGCCTGGGAGCCCTTGGGGGATGTCCACTTGCCAGTGGGAAGCAGGCCTAAGCTTCAGTCGGATATCCTTAGCGCTGATGAGGAGGAGGGAAAGGCTCCCACCACCACCGCTATACTGGCAGCCATCAGCCTGGCTTGTGGCTAAGCAGAGCTCCCCCTGTGGGAGCCCACTGACCACCAGGGGGCAGCTCCTGCATTTTGTGTCTGCCCCCTGGTAGTCAGTGTGTGTCATAGTGACCAGTCATTCCTAGTGGTTCTGCTGTTACGGTCAATTTGCATATTACCCTTTTATTATATAGGATGGTTCAGAAGTCTTTAGAGAGAGAGTAGCTGTTGTAGTCATGAAAGCTGATCTTGTGGGAGAATGTATACAGGCTATATAATTCCATAAGGAAGGTAAACTGTAAATTCAGAGAATGCCATGTGGGTCCAAAATTAATACTCTCAATAAGACCAAAAGAGAGAAACATTTATCTGGAGACTTAAAAACTATAATTAGAGAGCATAGGACATAAAAATGTAATCCTGAGAAGTGCCTCCATCCTGCATGTG
>NW_006285235.1:143351-146596 GCF_000327345.1 Myotis davidii | reverse complement strand
AGGGGTGGGAGCGCCCCCAGCCACCCAAGCTCCCAGTGGAGGCTGGCTGGAAGCAGGTATCTGGAATTTATTTATCTTCTATAATTGAAACTTTGTTGCCTTGAGTGGAGGCTACAGCCATCCAGGGCAGGCAGGAAGCTTGGCTTCCTCCATTGCTGGGGCAACCAAGCCTCCTGCTTCCTCCAGCTCCTGGCTTCCAGCCGTCACTTTGGTTGGGTTAATTTGCATATAGTCGCTCTGATTGGTTGGTGGGCGTGGCTTGGGGCATAGCAAAGGTGCAGTAAATTTGCATGTTTCTCTTTTATTACATTAGATTAATGACTTCTCCCCTATGCTGTACTTTACATCCCTATGAACATTTTGAAACTACCAATCTGTACTTCTTAATCTCTTAAACTTTTTGACCAGCCTCCAGCCCCCATCCCTTCTGTTAACAGTCAGTTAGTTTTCTGTATTTGGGTCTGTATCAATCATGTTTGTTTACTATTTTTGTTCTACAGATTTCTCATATAAGTGAAATCATATATTTGTCTTTCTCTGACTGACTTACTGCATTTAGCATAATAACCTCAAGGTCCATCCATACTGCTTCAGATGTTAGGATTTCTTTCTTTTTTTATGGCTAAGAAATATTCCATTGTATATATGTACCACTTCTTCTTTATACACTTTTTTATCGATAGAAACTTGAGTTGCTTCCATATTTTGGCAATCCTATGTAATAAAACCCTAATATACAAATCAACTGAACGGCAGAACAACTGGCAGAACGATTGGTCACCTTGCCGTGCACTGACCACCAGCCCAGGGAAGCTCTTGCATTGAGCATCTGCCCCCTGAGAGGGAGGCAACTGGCGGCTGTGGGGGCTGGCCTGCGGGTGGCGCCAGACCGCCAGCCGAGGTGGGTGTCAGCAGGAGGCCCCCGATCACTCCACCCACAAGTCAGAAAAAATAAGATGATGCAGCGATGATATGCATGGACTCTGGCTTGCACATTTTGTGGTCAGCCCTGATTCTGACACTTATAACTGTGTGACAAAGCCAATTACTTAACTTCTCTCTGCTTCAGTTTTTGCATCCATAAGATGGGGAAAATGGTACTACTGCCTCAGAAGGATCATGTTATGTACTACTTTTATAATCAGGGCAAAAAATGTAGCTGCCCATACAATAGCAAGATGTCTTTCACCTGTATGAAAAGTATGGTCACTGGTGCATACAGCATCCAGGATTACGAGAGGGATGTCCAACTGCCGGTTTAGGCCCAAGGGCGCAAGCCAGGCTGAGGGACACCCCCAACCCTTGTTCATGAATTTCGTGCACCGGGCCACTAGTTGTAAATATGATGCAATGAACATAGGGGTGCATATAGGCTTTTGAATTAGTATTTTGAGTTTCTTCAGATATATACCCTGTGGAATTGCTGAGTCATAAGGCAGTTCCATTTTTAATTGTTTGAGGAACCTCAAAAATGATTCCCATAGTGGTTCCACCAATCTGCATTCTTATAAAGAGTACATGAGGGTTCCTGTTTCTCTACAACCTTGCCAACACTTGTTAGTTAATTTATTGATGATAGCCATTCTGACAGATGTGAGGTGATATCTCATGATGGTTTAGTTCACATGTCTATGATTATTAGTAAAGTTGAGCATATTTTTACATATCTAGGGACCATTGGTATGTTCTCTTTGGAGAAGTATCTATTCAGGTCTTCTGCCCATTTTTAATTGAATTGTTTGATGTTGAGTTGTATGAGTTATTTATAGATTTTGGCTATTAACTGCTTATCAGATATATCATTGGAAAATATGTTCTGCCATTCAGTGGATTGTTTTTTCATTTCATTGATGGTTTCCTTGTTGTGCAAAAAAATATTTAATTTGATAAAGTTCCATTTGTTTATTTTTGCTTGTGTTTCCGTGTCACAGGAGATATACGTATCAGAAAAAAATTTTGCTCAGAGAAATGTCCAAGATGTTGCTGCCTATGTTTTCCTGTAGGAATTTTATGGTTTCAAGTCTAACATTTAAGTCTTTAATCTATTTTGTGTTTATTCTTCTGTATGTTGTAAGAAGGTAGTCTAGTTTCAATTTTTTGCATTTGTCTATCTAATTTTCCCATCACCATTTTTTTAATAGACTGTGTAACGTTTGTTCCCCCACATCCCGCGTGGTTCAGGGTTCAGGATCTGGAAGAGGTCCACACGCAAATGAAAGAGAAGAGACAAGCGATAATTTGGAAATGCTGGGGGGCCAGGCAGGCAAGTCCACCTCAAGGGGAAGGACTTGCACTGGTGCTCAGGCCTCGCCAACCTTTTATTGGTTTGGGATACACCAATAGCCCTTATGCAGGCAATTTCCAGTTACAGGTAGACTAGCCCATCAGCAAGGATTTACATAATAGTAAATGGGGAAGTTGCTTCAGCTACCATTATCTGGACTAACAATGGGTGCACAGCTCTGACCTTTGTCAGGGCTTCAAGGATCACCAGCCTCCCGGGTTCCTTGTCCACACCTCTCTGCTAGTGAAGACAATAGGCAGCTTCCCACAATAGACTGTCTTTACCCTGTTGTATGTTCTTTCCTCCTTTGTCAAATATTAATTGACCATACAGGTGTGGGTTTCTTTCTAGAATTTCTATTCTGTGCAATCCAGATATCTGTTTTGATGCCAGCACCATGGTGTTTGTTTTGATTACTATAGCCTTTTAGTACAGTTTTAGTAGCATGATATCTCCAACTTTGTTCTGCTTTCTCAAAATTCCTGTGACTGACTACTTGGAGTCTTTTGTGGTTCCACATAAATGTTTAAAATATTTCTTCTAATTTTGAGAAATACGCCATTGATATTTTTATAAGGTTTGCATTGTAGATTGCTTTTGGTAGTATGGACATTTTAATGATTTTATTTCTTCTTATTCATGAGCACAGTATATGCTTCCATTTATTCATATCTTCTTAAATTTCTTTCTTTGATGTCTTATAATTTTACAAATACAAGTATTTTAATTTATGGGTTAAATTTATTCCTAGGTAGTTTTTGAGGCAGTTGTAAAAGGGATTTTGTTTGTTTTGTTTTTAATTTAATTTAATTTTATTTTATTTTTTTCATTGCTTAAAGTATTACAATGGGTATTACATATGTGTCCATCTTTTCCCCCCGCCCTTGACAATCCCCTGAACTCTAACCCTCAGTGTCTTATGTCCATTGGTTATGCTTATATGCATGCATACAAGTCCTTA
>NW_006285235.1:120616-137313 GCF_000327345.1 Myotis davidii | reverse complement strand
GCTGTGCCGGTCCCAAGGGACGTGGCTGTCTGCTACCCGGTCTCCCTCTGACCCTCTGGGCTCAGAGGTCTGGCAAACTTTCCTGCCCAAATCCCTGTTTTGTTTTTTTTACCTTTCCAGGGGAGTTCTGCCCTTCCCGGCTGCAAACCGTCTCACCAGCTGAGCAATTTTGCCAATTCAGGGTGGGTGTTATTAGTTTCAGCTGCTCACTCCATTTGCTCTGGGACACGACCTGAGACTCGTCTGCCTATATCGCCGCCATCTTCCGAGTCCTGCCATTTTTTTTAATGGTATCTGGGATTTTTTTTTATTTTCCCTTTAGGAAAGTCCATTATTGGCATATAAAAATGCAACAGATTTCTGAATTTTTATTTTGTATACTGCTAATTTACTGAATTCATTTATCAGTTCTACTATTTTTTTTGGTGGAATCTTTAGGATTTTCTTTACACATTTTCATGTCATCTGCAATTAATGACAGGTCTACTTCTTCCTTTCTAATTTGGATGCTTTTTACTTCTCCTTCTTGTATAGTTGCAATGCTTAGAACTTCCAGTATTATGTTGAACAAGAGTGGTAAAAGTGGAATCCCTGTCTTGTGATAGTTAGGGAAACACTTTCAGTTTTCCATCGTTGAGTATGATTTTA
Organism: Myotis davidii; assembly: GCF_000327345.1. Lineage (NCBI taxonomy): Eukaryota > Metazoa > Chordata > Mammalia > Chiroptera > Vespertilionidae > Myotis > Myotis davidii. Next base: position 136,665 of record NW_006285235.1, on the reverse strand, counting down.
GCTGTGAGTGTGTTATATATGGCCTTTATTATATTGAAGTAGTTCCCTCTATTCCTATTTTGCTCAGAGTTTTGTCATAAATGGGTGCTGGGCTTGTCAAATGTTTTTTTCTGCATTTATTGATAGGACCATATGATTTTTATCCTTCAGTTTGTTTATGTGATGTATCATGTTTATTAATTTGTGGGTATTATACCAAGCTTGCATCCCAGGAGTAAATACTGGGAATAAATCATGGTATATGATCTTTTTAATGTATTGCTAAATTTCACTTGCTAACATTTTGTTGAGGATTTTTGTGTCAGCCTATAATTTTCTTTCTTTGTAATATCTTTATCTGGTTTTGGAAACAGGTAATACTAAACATGAGCTTGAGAATTTTCCCTCTTAAATTTTTTGGAATAGTTGCTAAGGATAGGTTGCTTCTTCTTTGAATGTCTGATAAAATTCACCTTTTTATTGGGAGGTTTTCTTTATTGCTTCAGTTTTATTAGTTGTTCTTAGTCTGTTCAGATTTTCTGTTTCTTCTTAATTTAGTTTTGGAAGACTATGTTTCTAGGAATCTGTCCATTTCTTTCAGATACATCCAATTTGTTGGCATCTAGTTGTTCATAGTATTTTCTTGAAATCCTTTGTATTTCTGTAGTGTCAGATGTTATGTCTTCTCCTTCATTTCTGATTTTGTGTTTTTCTCTTATTTTTCTAATGAAAAATAAGTCTGCATAAAGGTTAAACAGTCTTGTTTATCTTTTCAAAAAACCAGTTCTTTTTTAAAAACATGTTTTTATTGATTTCAGAGAGGAAGGGAGAGGAAGAGAGAGATAGAAATATCAGTGATGCGAGAGAATCATTGATCAGCTGGCTCCTGCACAGCCCCTACTGGGGATCAAGGCCACAACTCAGGCATGTGCCCTGACCAGGAATCGAACTGTGACCTCCTGGTTCATAGGTCAATGCTCAACCACTGAGCCATCCCAGCTGGGCACGAAACCAGTTCTTGATTTTAATGATTTTATATAGTTTTTTAGATTCTATTTTGTTTATTTCTGCTTTAATAATTATTATTTACTTCCTTTTACTCATTTTAGGATTTTTTGTTGTTCTTTTTCTAGTTCCTTTAGGTGTAAGGTTAGGTTGTTTATTTGATAATTTTCTGATTGCTTGATATAAGCCTGTATTGCTATGAATTTCCCTCTTCGGACTGCTTTTGCTGTGTCCCATAGATTTTTAGTTGTTTTGTTTTCACTTTCAATTATCTCAAGGTAGCTTTTGAATTTTTCCTTGATCTCATTGTTAACCCATTTATTGTTTAGTAACATGTTATTTAATCTCCATGTGTTTGTAGGTTTTTAAGTTTTTTTATTGTAATTGGTTTCTAATTTTATAACATTGTGTTCACATAAGATGCTTGATATGATTTCAATATTCTTAAATTTATTGAGGCTTGTATTGTGTCCTAATACGTGATCTATCCTGGAAAATTTCCATGTGCACCTGAAAAGAATCTGATCTGTATTCTGTTGTTTTGGGGTGAAATGCTCTGGAGATATTAATTAAATCCATCTGTTCTATCTGTTTCCTTGTTGATTTTATGTCTGGAACATCTATCCATTGATGTCAATGGGGTGATAAACTCCTGTATTATGACTGTATTGCTGTCACTCGCTCCCTTTATGCCCACCAATGCTTGCTGTATGGATTTAGGTGCTCCTAGGTTGGGTGTGTAAGGGTCTCAAGGGTTATACACTCTGATGGGTTGCTCCCTTTATTATCATGCAGTGTCCTTCTTTGTCTCTTATATGGCCTTTGTTTTAAAGTCTATTTTTTCTGACATAAGTATTGCTACTCCGGCTTTTTTGTAATTTCCATTGCCATGGAATATCTTTATTCATTCCTTTACCTTTAACGTGTGTTTTACTTTCATTCTGAATTATATCTCTTGTAGACAGCATATATATGGGTCTTATTTTCATATCCTTTAAGTTACCTTATAAATGGAGTATTTAATCCATTTATATTTATAGTCATTATTGGGAGATTCCAAGATGGTGGCAGATTAGGTTTAAGCTACACTGACTTTCTCTCGGATCCAAATTGAAATTACAACTAAAATGTAGAAAAACATCCTAAATAACCCACTGAATACTAGCTACAGAGAAGCCTTATAACCTAGATATTAAAAAGAAGGCCACATTGAGACTGGTAGGAAGTGTGCATGCATGAGATAGCAGGCCAGGCTCCCACAGGCAACAGCTGAAGTTTGAGGGATATCTCAGCTACAGAGGATCCCCCCTTAAAATTCTGGGGTCTAAATCCTAAATCAGGCTCCCCAGAACCAACGAAGGTGCCCACAAAACATCTGGCTATGAAAAATAGCAGGGTTTTTGGCCACCATGGAGAGACAGTTAGAAATACAGGCATCTTCCTTAATGGGTCAATGCGATAAATTTCATTTGTAGCCACTCACCTTGGGATCCAGCAGAGATAGGGAAGAGTGGACTATAGTTGTCTGAGGAGAGGCAGAGGTTGGTTGCTCTTGGAAGAGAGCTGAGAGGACAGTCACCTGAATCCCTATGCTTAGTTATTCCCTCATACTGCAGAAGCCATTCTTCTCAGGCAGACCTTTCCATCCATGTAGCATTAGCTGGTAGGTGGGAAAGCAATAGCCCCACCCAGTGGAGCTTAGGCCCTTCTGAGGACTACAGCCCACATGAGGCTCATTAAGTGACTGAGACTAACAGCCTGCATGCTGAGGAGGATTTCTGGGTGCTTTGAGTCTTTGACCTGCTCTTGGGCCTAGAACTACTACAAGCAGATCTTGTTGCATAGCTTGGTCCTTTCTACATGCACCCAGGCCCAGCAGAGGGAGCCACAAGCTGTGGATCTCTGATAACTCCAAACAGGATACTCAGGGCCAGTCACAAACAGCGTCTCACATTGACCTGAACCAGAGACCCTCCAAAAAGGCCCAGAACAAGTAGACACAGTGATGAGGTTCAGACAAGAGAGAAGAATCCAATAAACTTCACAAGCAGCATTTCCACAGGGAGATATTGGCAGGCACCAAAACCTGCTGAGGTGAATTCCTTTTCATGTGATCAGCACCTGCATGCTTGTTGAGGGTTGAGCCTCACTGTTAGCCAGCCTGAGGGTCAAGCCCACACATGAATGGGCAATAGCAATTAAGTCTTAATTACAATACAGTGCCCACAAGGGACATTCTTAGAGCACCCAATTTTGGTGATCAGGAAGATTGTGTCACTGGATCCTACAGGTCACCTACTACATAAGGCCACCCTATCAATATTGGGAGTCATAGCTGATATACCTAATACATAGAAACAAATACAAATAGGCATCCAAAATGAAGAAACAAAGAGACAGGAGCCAAATGAAGGAACAAGAGAATTCTCCAGAAAAAGAGCTAAAGGAAGTGGAAGAAAGTAATTTATCAGATATAGAATTCAGAGTAATGATTACAAGGATGCTCAACAGCATAGGAAAGAACATGGAAACCATAAAAAAGGACCAGTCAGAAATGAAGAATGGCATATCTGTAGTAAAGAAGACACTGGACGGAATTAAGTGCAGCGTGGATGAAGCAGAGGATCGAAAAAGTGATTTGGATGACAAGGTTGAAAAAATAACCAATCAGAGCAGCAAAAAGAAAAAAGATTTTAAAAATGTGAGGATAGATTAAGGGACCTTTGGGACAACATGAATCATAGCAACACCTACATGATAGAGGTACCAGAAGGAAAAGAGAGGGCAAGGGATCTAGAACTTATTTGAAGAAATAATGTCTGAATACTTCTCTAACCTGTTGAAGAAAAAGGGCATACAAGTTCAGGAAGCACAGAGAGTCCCAAAAAAGATGGACCAAAGAGGCCCACACCAAGACACATCATAATTAAAATGGCAAAAGTTAAAGGCAAAACAAAAGTCTTAAAAACTGCCAGAGAAAGGCCGTCAGTTACCTACAAGGGTACTAACATAAGACTGTCACCTGTTTCTCAACAGAAACATTTCAGGCCAGAAAGAACTGCATGAAATGTTCAAATTGATGAAAAACCAAGACCTGCAACCAAGACTATCATTTAAAATTGAATGATGCCAGAATGGTGTGGTTCAATGGTTGAGCATTGACTAATGAACCAGGAGGTCACGGTTCATTTCCCAGTCAGGGCACATGCCCAGGTTCCAGGCTTGATCCCCAGTAGGTGGTGTGCAGGAGACAACCAATCAATGTTTCTCTCTCATCGATTTTTTTACCTCTCTATTCCTCTCCCTTCCTCTCTTTCTAAAAATCAATAAAACATTTAAAATTGAATGAGAAATAAAGAGCTTCCCAGGCAAGATATATATTGTTTTCTTATCCATTCAGCTATATATATAGTCTACAAGAGACCCATCTCATGATAAAAGATAGAAACAAACTAAAAGTAAAGGAATAGAAAATATATGTCCTGCAGCTGGAGAAGGGAAAAAAAGCTGTGGTAGCAATACTTTTTTCCAACAAAATACCTTCACTACCAAAGCTATAGGAAGAGACAAAGAAAGACACTACATAATGATAAAGTATAACCAAATAGAAAGGAAGAGACAAACAAGGACACTACATAATGATTAAAGTGTCAATTTAACAAGAAGAAATAACACTTGAAAATATTCATGTACCCGACATAGGAGCACATACCAAACCAGTATTACAAGAAATATTAAAGGGTCATCTTTAAGAAGAATAAGGGTAAAAGGGGGAACATAGTTAAAAGAAAAAATGGCAACAAATACATGCCTATTAATAATCACTTTAAATATATATGGCTGCAATCTAATCAAAAGACACAGTATAGCTGAATGGATTAAAGCAAATCTTGATGGATATAAAGGGAGAGATATAAAGTTATAATATGGGATTTTAATACCCCAATGGCATCAATTGAAAGATCTTCCAGACAGAAAATGAATAAGGATATGATGGCCTTAAGTGACACACTAGATCAAATGGATTTAATTTATATCTTCAGAGCATTCCAACCCAAGATAGCAGAATACATTCATTACAAGTGCACACGGAATGTTTTCTAGGATAGACTACAATTTAGGACACAAATCCAGTCTGAATAAATTTAAGAAGATTAAATCATAGCAAGCATTTTCGCTGACCATAATAGTAGAAATCAATCATAAGAAGAAAAATGAAAAACAGACAAAGATAAGAATGCTAAATAATGTGCTAATATACAATTGTGCTACTATACCCATGCTACTATACAATCCATGGGTTAACAATGAGATGAAGGAATAAATCAAAAGACACTTGAAGTGAATGAAAATGAGAACACAACAACCCAAAATCTGAGGGACACAGGGAAAGCAGTCCTAAGAGGGCAAGTCATAGTATTACAGGCCTATCTCAAGAAATAAAGAAAATCTCAATTAATAAATCTAACTTTACACTTAAGGAACTTAAAAATGAACAAACAAAGCCCAGAATGAGTAGAAGAAATGAAATAATAAAGATTAGGAATAAATGAAATATTATCTAAAAAATACAAAATATCAATGAAACAGAGCTGGTCCTTTGAGAAGATAAACAAGGTTGATGAACCTTTAACCAGACTCATTAAGAAAAAAAAAGAGAGAGGACTCAAATAAATAAAATCAGAAATGAAAGAGGAGGAAGAATGACTGACATCAAAGAAATAGGAAGGATTTTAAGAAACTATTTCAAACAACTACATACCAACAAATTGGACAATCTGGAAGAAATGGATAAATTTCTGGAGACTACACTCTTGCAAAACAATCAGGAAGAATCAGAGAATTGGAATTGACAGATTACAACTAGTGAAGTTAAAGTAGTAATCAAAAAATTCCCAACAAACAAAAGCCCTGGACTGGCGAGCCTTACAGGTGAATTTTATGGAACATTCAAAGAAGAACTAACATTTATCCTTCTCAAACTATTACAAAAATTTTAAAAGGAGGAAAGATTTCCAAGTTCATTTTACAAGGCCAGCGTTATCCTAATTCCAAACCAGATAAAGACATGACAAAGAAAGAGAACCATGGGCCATTATCCCTGAGGAACATAGATGCTAAAATCCTCGACAAAATATTAGCAAACTGAACCCAGCAATACATTAAAAAGATCATACACCATGATCAAGTGGGATTTATTTCAGGGATGCAATGCTGGTACAATATCCACAAAACAATAAACAAATTGAAGGATAAAAACCATATGATCATATAAAGTGATATAGAAAAAGCATTTGATAAATCCATCACTCATATATATCTATACTAATAAAAGCCTAGGTGGCCCTCACATGCAACGTCATCACAAGATGGCGACCACAAGATGGCCATGTGCACAGTGGAGGTTGGTCCCACCATCTCCGCCGCCTTGTGCAGAGGAGGTGGGTTCCGGCAGAGGAGGCAGGTCATGGCAGGGGAGGGCAGTTGTGGGCAATTGGGCTGGCAGGGGAGGGAAGTTGGGGGCAACCGGGCCATTGGGGAGGGTCATTGGGGGCAATCGGGCCAGCAGGGGAAGGCAGTTGGGGGAGATTAGGCCAGCAGGGGAGTGGTTAGGGGGCAATCGGGCAGGGGAGCAGAGAGGTAGGGGTTTTTTGGTCCCGGATTGTGAGAGGGATGTCCGACTGCCGGTTTAGGCCAGATCAGGCCTAAACCGGCAGTGGGACATCCCCCGAGGGGTCCCAGATTGAATATGGTGCAGGCCAGGCTGAGGGACAACCCCCTTCATGCACGAATTTTGTGCACTGGGCCTCTAGTATATATATATAAAAGCCAAGCGACTCGAACTGTGGAACAACCATAATGAGTGGTCGCTATGACACCCACTGCAGCAACCAACCAGCCCAATGGGGGCCTCGATCAGCTCCGCCAACCTCTTATGGCCCCTCCCCCAGGCCAGCCCAACACAGGATCAGCGCCCCCAACCCTGATCAGGGACAGGGTCAGCCAGCCAACTGCCCACAGCCCTACCCCCAGCCAGCCCAGCCCTGATTGGCCCCTATTGGTGTGGGCTGGCCAGACCTCACCCATGCATGAATTTGTGCACTAGGCCTCTAGTTTATAATAAAACCTCTCAACAAAGTGGGAATAGAGGAAGCATACCTCAACATAATAAAGGCCATATACAACAAAACCTACAGCCAACATCATACCCAATGAGTAAAAACTACAAGCATTCCCCTTAAGATTGGGAAAAAGACAGAGATGTTTACTTTCACTACTCTTATTCAACATACTGGAAATCCTAACTACATAAATCAGACAAGAAGATAAAAGGCATCCATATTGGAAAGGAAGAAGTAAATTGTCATTATTTCAAGATGACATGCAACTTTTCATAGAGAACCCTAAGGATCCCATCAAAAAACTAATAGAACTGATAAATTAATTCAGTAAAGTAGCAAGATAAAAAATAAATATCCAGAAATCATTGCATTTTTATACAGCTATAATGAACTATCAGAAAGGGAAACTAAAAACCAATCCCATTCACAATTGCTTCAAAAAGAATAAAATACCTAATAATAAATTTAAATAATGATGTAAAATTATAAGACACTGAAGAAAGAAATTGCAGAAGATACAAATAAGTGGAAGCCTATACTGTGTACATGGATAGGAAGACTCAACGTCATTCAAATGTCCATACTACTTAAAGCCATCTGTACAGTTAAGATATTCCTTTCAAGATACCAATGAAGTATTTCACACAACTAGAACAAATGTTTTACAAATTTGTATGAAATCACAAAAGACCCCAAATAGCAACAGCGATCTTGAGAAAGAAAAACAAAGTTGGAGGAATCCCCCTACCTGATATCAAACTATCCACAAGAATATAGTAATCAAAGCAACATGGTACTGGCATAAAAACAGACATATAGATCAATGGAATGAAATACAAAGCCCAGAAATAAATCCATGTCTTTATAGTCAACTAATATATTTTTTTAAATCTTTATTGTTAAGAGTATTACAGATGTTTCTCTTTTTCTTTACTATTGTTCCCCTCCACCCAGTTCCCGCCCCAGGCCTTCACCACCCTGTTGTTTGTATCCATATGTAATGCATATATGCATATATCCATATAATATCTTTGGCTAACCTCTTCTCATCCCCTTCCCCCACTTCCCTGTGAGATTTGTCAGTCTGTTCCATGTTTCTATGCCTCTGATTCTATTTTATTCACCAATTTATTTTGTTCATTAGATTTCTTGCTCATTTATATTTATTTTTAGATTAAATTGTTGATAGATATGTATTTATTACCATTTCATTGTTCATATTTCGTATCTTTTTTCCTTATTCTTCCTCTTCTTAAAGAATACCTTACAACATTTCATGCAATACCAGTTTGGTGGTGATGAACTCCTTGAGCTTTTTCTTTTCTGTAAAGCTCTTTATCTGACCTTCAGTTTTCAAAGATAGCTTTGCTGGGTAGAATAATCTTGGTTGTAGGTACTTGCTATTCATCACTTTGAATATTTCCTATCACTCCCTTCTGGCTTACAAAGTTTCTGTTGAGAAATAAGCTGACAGTGGTTAGGGAGCTCCCTTGTAGGTAACTAACTGCTTTTCTCTTGTTGCTTTTAAGATTCTCTCTTTGTTTTTAACCCTTGGCATTTTAATTTTGATATATCTTGGTGTAGGCCTCTTTAGGTTCCTCTTGTTTTGGACTCTCTGCACTTCTTGGACTTGTAAGTCTATTTCTTTCACTAGGTAGGGGAAGTTTTCTGTCATTATTTCTTCAAATATGTTTTCAATATCTTGCACTCTCTCTTCTTGTTCTGGCAGCCCCAGTATGAGAATGTTGATATGTTTGCATTTGTCCCAGATGCTCCTTACACTATCTTCATATATTTTTATTCTTTTTTCTTTTTGCTTTACTGATTGGGTGTTTTTTGATTCCCCATATTTCAAATCATTGATCTTATTCTCAGAATCCTCTCCTATACTGTTGAATCCCTGTAAATTATTCTTTATTTCAGTTAGTATATGTTTAATTTCTGGCTGGTCCTTTTCCATGTCTTTGACATTCTCACTAAGATCCTTGAAAGTCTCACTAAATTTCTTATAGCTCTCATGAAGATCTTTGAGTAACCTTATAACTGTGGTTTTGAAGTCTGTATCTAGTAGTTTGCTTGCTTCCATTTCTTTCATTTGTGACATGTTCTTTGTCTCCACATGTTGGCTGCTTCCCTGTGTTTGTTTCTATGTATTACGTAGAGCTGCCATATTTCCTGGAGTTGATATTTCCTGGCCTTGGGTAGTATGTGCCCTACAGGGTCCAATGGCTCAGCCTCCCCATTAAACTGAGATAGGCACTCCAGGTGGGCCCCTCTGTGGGCTGTGTGCACAGTCCTGTTGTAGTTGAGCTTTGATTGCTGTGGGCACCACTAGAAGGAGCTGACCTCCAGGCCAATTGGCTGTGAGGACCAACTGCAACTATAGTGGGAGAACTGCTATGCAGAAAACACCTCTATGGAGCAGGACTTGCTTCAGGGGTCTTTGGTGCTCACTGAGTCTTCCCCTTGAGTATGTCACTTATGGATATGTAGAGTTGTCATCTGGTATGGTCTGTCCACCCTGTACACTGGCTCCTGGGCCTCCAGGAAGGTGCAAAGTCAGTCACTGCCTGAGGCCACCAGATAGGAGCAACAGTGATATCTGCAGATGCTTGCTATTTGTACTGGTTTTGGAAGTGCCCAGGCAAGGCCCAGCTGTGAGCAAGGCAGACTGGTGCTAGTGCCAGCTCTTGGGCCTTTTATTGATAGGTTTGAGGCACACTGACACCAGCTGCAGCTTGTTTGAGAGATTTATGAAAGTCTGAAGCCTGAGCCAGGAGAGGCCATTCATATGGAAAACCTGCTGCAAACAGCTTTGGTGGGGCTGAAAATTAGATGGGGAGGGGTCTCAAGGAATCACCAGGGCAGAGCAAACAGTGTGAACCATGCTGATGGAAACTCAGATATGGTTGCCAGTCAGCCCTGCGATAGGGGACATCCCAGCAGAGGAACAATGACCCCTTTGAGGACCCCAATCTGGGAGAAAGTCACCCCCATGTCCCTTCCCCAATGCCAGACAATCCAGTTCCTTCCCATATGGGTCCCCCAAAGCTGCCTGGCGCTGGAGCTCGGAAGGATCCAGTCTGACTAAGTTCATGTGCCAGCCCTTTAAGAGAAACACCTGGGACTCCTGCACCCTCCTTGTCACTCAGCGACAATCCCAGCTGGGTTTTACAGCCCAACATTATGGGGACTTCTCTTCCTAGCTCTGAAACCCTGGGTTGGGGGTTTGATGTGATGCTGGGACCTCTTGCTCCTCACAGGTGACCTCCACAGAGATAATCTCCCTCTTGATTAAAAGAACAGTACATGTAGGTGTCAGACCAGTTCATTCCTTGCCTCTGCTCCTCTTACCAGTCTCAATGTGCTTTCTTCTTCCCTATTTGTAGGACTTTCATTCAGCCAACTTTCAGGTGATTCTGAATGATGGTTGTTCTGTATTTTAGCTGTAATTTTGATGTGGTTGTGAGAGGCAGTGAGTATGGGTGTTTATCTAGGCCAGCATCTTGGTTCTCCCTAGTCAATTGATATTTGACAAAGGACCAAAGCAATCTATAAATTCAATGCACTTCCCATTAAAATACCAACAGTGTATTTCACAGACCTAGAATGAACTCTCCAAAAATTAATCTGGAATAAAAAAAAAAAGACCCCAAACTCCTGAAACAATCCTGAGAAAGAACAAAGTAGATGGGATCTCAATACCACATATCAAGCTGTATTACAAAACCACTGTTCTCAAAACTGCCTGGTACTGGCACAAAAACAGACATTTAGATCAATGGAATAGAATAGAGAACCCAAACCACTATGCTCAATTAATATTTGACAAGGGAGGCAAGAACATACAATGGAGTCAAGATAGTCCTGTCTTCCCCTAGTGCTCTGGACGGGTGAACTGTGGAGCACTGTCCTCCACTCCTGCTCAACCAGAGTGAACTATCCCCCTTGCACTCTGGCTGAATAAACTGTGGTGAACGGTCCACTCCACGCGTTCTGGCCAAGAGAGCGGTGGTGAACTGTCCTCTCAGGTTCTGGTCAGTGAGCGGTGGTCAACTGACCTCCTCTCACGTTCTGGCCAAGAGAGCGGTGGTGAACTATCCTCCCCTCAGATTCTGGCCAAGTGAGTGGTGGTGAACTGACCTCCCCTTGCGTTTGGCTGAGTGAGTGGTGGTTAGCTCTCCTCCCCTCAGGTTCTGGTCGGTGAACGGTGGTGAAAAGACTTCCCCTCGCGTTTGACCATGTGAGCTGTGGTGAACTTTCCTTTCAGGTTCTGGCCTGTGAGCTGTGGTTACCTGTCTTCCCCTCAGGTTCTGGCCGGTGAGTAGTGGTGATCTCACCTCTCCTAGCGTTTGGCTGAGTGAGCGTTGGTGAACTGACCTCCCCGCAGCTTCTGGCTGGTGAACGGTGGTCAACTGACTTCTCCTTGCGTTTGGCCGAGTGAGCTGTGGTTAGCTGTCCACCCCTGAGGTTCTGGCCAATGAGCTGTGGTGAACAGACTTCCCCTTGCGTTTGGCCAAGTGAGCTGTGGTTAGCTGTCCGCCCCTCAGGTTCTGGCCGGTGAGTGTCAGGGCCAGCCTGACAGGGTTGAGCCGGGCTGAGGCAGGGAGGTGGGAATTGAGAAAAGAAAGAAAGACAGGAAAGCGGGGTCGGGAGGACTCCAGTTCTCTTGATGAACTGAAGCGAGTTTATTAGCTCTACAATCCTATTTATACACAACACACTGAACAGGAGGACTGTCAAGAGGAATGTATTCTTTGTTCCTCTTACTCTCTAAGGGAGGGATACAGCAGAAGGACAAATTCTCAGTACAGTATATCTCAGTAAATAGGTACATACTTCTTGGCAAGCTATGAAAGGCTGTTTTCATTCTACAAATGTTACTCCCATTCTACTGATAATCACTATCCAAACAAGTCTGGGAAAACTGTGTGGGTAAGGGTCCCGGCCTTGCTAGCCCCTGCAGGTGCAAGGACCTTGCCAGCTTACATCTGGCCCCCAACACTTACCATTTGCAACAAACTGGTGTGCATTATGCTAAGTGAAATAAGCCAGTCAGAGAAAGATAAATCACATGATCTCACTCACTTATGGAAAATAATGAACAACATAAACTAATGAACAAAAACAGATCCAGAGACAGAGGAGCATATTTCAGACCATCAAACCTCAGAGGGAAGGTATGCTGGAGGCTAATTCCAGCAGATCATAAATGCAAGAAGTTCATCAAAAGGTTGGTGGACCTTGAGGCTGCAGCAGGGCTGAAGATACATATTATCGCCTGCTGGAATAACTGAAAGGATTTCCCCAAACCTAAAAATTTGCATATATTATTGCCTGCTACTGCTGCAGCCAAAGGCAGTTCCCCCAACCTGACAATGCCTACTGTGTACCAAACCTTACCTTTGATATGTATATCTGCTTTCTTTTAGAGCAATTTATATTAATAAAAAACTAGGGGTCCAGAGATTCTGAGAACTTGGTTACTGAAGCTAGGTCTCCTCTGGCTCCCCAAAATGCCTTCCAAATTTATATTTCATGTCTAGTCTCTTTATTAATTTACTCGCAGCCCTTTATCCAGATTCCAGACCCTTCTAGGTGCTGAGAAACACCCCAGCAAGGTAGGGGAAGTTGGGGTAAGGGGGACATATCAACCAGAGGACTTGTATGCATGCATATGAGCCTAACCAATGGACACAGACAACAGCGGGGTGAGGGCATGAGTGGGGGGAGTGGGGGCAATGGGGAGATAAGGACACATATGTAATACCATAATCAATAAAAAATAAAATGGTAAAAAAATATTTGACAAAGGAGGCAAAAACATACAGTGGCCTAAAGACAGTCTATTTAAAAATTGGTGATGGGAAAGTTGGACAGATACATGCCAAAAAAAATGAAATTAGACCACCTTCTTATACTACACATAGAATAAACTGATAATGGATTAAAGACTTGAAACCATAAAAATCCAGATGAAAACATAGGCAGTAAAATCTCATACATTTCTCATAGCAATGTATTTTTCCGATATTTCTCCTGGGGCAAGGGAAACAAAGGAAAAATAAACAAATGGGACTACATCAAACTAAAGAGTTCTTACTCAGCAAAGGAAACAATCAACAAAATGAAAAGACAATCCACTGAATGGAAGAACATATTCACCAAAGATTCATCTCATAAGAGGCAGATACTATACCAGTTTCTGATCCAGCTGGTACCCTCAGCACCAATATATTCCTTGAGATGCCCACAGGGCCAGTGCATATTTACTGAATAAATAAATGGAGGGCTTTATTAATAGCAAAAAAACAAATAAACAAACAAAAACTTTATTTTATCCACTGTTACTTTCTCTGTTTTTCGAACCATGCCAACTTACCACTTCTTTCCTGGAAGTTTTTCATTTTTACTCAGATTCCTTAGATCCATCACCAGCCTCCTCCCCTTTTGCTCTTCCCCATACATAACCCTCCATGTCTGGGGCTGGAGGACTGCCTGAAACTAGGTAGCTGACTAAGACTAAGGAGAACCAGAATGGTATATGTACTGGGGTGGATGCCAGTACAATGTGGTTATTTGATGGATGGACAAGATCCTGCTGGAGCCACATGGTTTGGCTACTCATATTAAAATTATCTTCTCAGCCTTGTGCAGCCTATATTTTTCCATCCCCTAACGGCCCGTACAAGCACTTTCTCCCTTAGCTCCAAGATGAACCACATTTTCCCAAATCTCCCACATTCCCCACCCCTCTCAGAGCCTTGTTGGGCAGCCCCATATGATTGGCAAGGTCAAATTCAAATTTCATTACTCTATTGCTTTTTCTAACCTGAGTTTTAAACCAGGACATGATGAGCTATGGAGCAGGAAAATGAATTGACTTTTTTATTTCAAGGTCACCATAGTTATAAAACTTTTTCTTTTGCTCTCCTTCTGGAAAATGTCTGGAAATGTCAATATGAGTCACATCGATTGTCAAGTGCATGACAGAGATTACCCTAAATTTAAAGGCTACTATTGGAGATCTGAGATTGACTGCAAGCACCTTGATAGAAAGAAAAACTATATTAAAAGAAATCCTGAATGTGGCTGACAATCACAGATAAAAATTTCACAGTCTCCACGAACATCCTGACCCAACATCTATCTGGGACAGGTTAGTAGATGAGCTTCTGAAAGCTAGAATGACAGGTTCTTGTTCAGAGACACTTGGCTGCCAGTTTGGTTACATGACAGCAATAAAGAACTTACAGCAGCAGAATCAGTGCTCAAAGAAAAAAACCTTCCAGCAAAACTTCAAACACCAAAAGTTAATTCTGGAAACTTTGTTTTATGCATGCCTAACTAAAACACCCAGTTTACAGTTGTGACGATACCACCTATATCTTCCAGAGGGCTCACACAACAGCTCTTCCTGTGTGCATGTGTGTGTATACTATATGCAAAGGCAGGATGAAACAAAACCTATGCATCTCTATGTCCGCCCAGATAGATTGCTCTCATACCTGTGGACAGGTAAGCACATCCCATTACTTAAAAGGCAAATGACCTGAGGTTGTGTTATATGTAACAGGTAGACAGTAAATATTTGTTAGTTAAAACTGAAGTGTTTTTGCTCTCTCTAGGTTCTACTGGTTCCTCCTATAAAATGCAAGTATCTTACTTTCAGAAAGTTACCTCTGCCAGATATATAAAGATGCAACATAGGAGTCATTTTCACAGGCTTTTTCAGACTGTACTTTTTGTTTTTTAATTGAAAAAAAAGTAACACAGTGCAATCTGTGAGTGTAACTATGGAATTTAAACTAATATATTAGGCCTTAGGTATTTTCCTTCCCCTCAACCCCATGACTTAGTGGTCAAGGTCCACCTGTGGCCTGTGCATTTCCCAGTTGAATCAGACATTGAAGCAGCCCAGGCCATGAGAGGTGTCCTCTCACATTAGAAGGTGCTCAGGTTATGCACAGAATGTTGTACTTGGCATCTCCTGCAGAATGATTGTGCATCTTCTGTCCATAACAGGGCCTACAGAAGCACCTCAGAAATAAATCCACAGCATCCCTCAAAGGCCAGTCAACATGAGGCTGGATGCCAGAATTGACTCACTGGGAGGTGGTCCAAGTGCCTATATGGGCTTTTCCCTGACAACTTGCAGCTGTGTCTACCCTCAGCCATGCCTCTGGGGAGCTCTTCTGGGTATTCTTTGATACCTCTATAAAGAGCGTTCTTAGGGTTGAAGTTAATTTGCAAGCTCTATTCACACTCTCAGAGAACAGCTTACTGCTTTCTCTCTTGCTGCCTCCATGCTGGCCAGATATTTGCTTGCTGATGTTGCAGCACAGAATTTGCCTTCCTTGACTTATTTCTGGAGCATTATGTGAAGACCTGCTACCTTTGGCCCCAGAGTGTTATGGCCAAAGGTGATCCTGAGTGGGGGGCGGTGAAAGGATTGAGAAAAGACAGACAAGAGAATGAAAGCTGGGTCTCTGTGGGACGCTGCTCCTGATGAGGAGACAGTGCCAGTGCCCACAAGCCGTGTCTTTATTTTATAGCAGATGACACGAGGCAAAGTAGGGGCGTGATCAAGTTGTTTACAGCATTCTCACGAGTTTCAACCCTACTCAACTACATGCACCTGAACTCTAGCACAAGGCACGTGAGGCCACGTGTTTGGACCATAGGTTCAAGCTTACAACCACAGCTGTTGGCTATGATTGTGCTGGGAGGGCCCTGCCCTCCAGCTGGGACTTGCACGTGGCAATGAGAGGAACCTGTCCTTTCATTAGTCGGAGGCTTGAACCTGGCCAAAATACTGTAACCACACCCCATACCAGAGAACATCAACTGTGGCCTCAAGGAGCTCACCACACACTCAGGAAAGCAGACACAAATGATAATGTTGCCATTAAGTCCAATTTTGCCTTTGTTTTTTTAATTTGA
>NW_006285235.1:100304-114752 GCF_000327345.1 Myotis davidii | reverse complement strand
GAAAAAAGACTTTTAAAAAAAGATAAAAATGTGCAGTAGTGAAGGTGCTTCAGATCTTCTACTCTTCTTTTTGGCATGCCTTAGTCCTGCCAGGCATTCAGGAGAGTGTTGAATTTCCCTGTGATACACTGTCCCTCCGTGCCGTAAACCACAGTCCTGATTTTAAGGCAGGTTGTATTTGTTTACCAGACTGCCTTTATTTGTGATCACAGAAGAGACAGTTCATGGCTCTGCCTCTGGGTGGCAGTGTGTCTGGATTGACCTCGGAAGCTATAAGTCTTCTCTATCAGTAGGGTTATTTTTCTCTTTGGTACTTGAAACTGATTTGGGAAAAGACCACTGCCCAGAGCTGGTTCTTTAATCCTTACTGCCCGGTCTGTTTCCCAGGCTCCCCAAAAAGAACTTTCCCCTACAGGCTCTGCGAATGACCCCAACTGGGGAATCCCATGCACTGGGTTTAATAATCAAACACACGATCTAAGGGGAACTGTAACAAGAGCCTGATACGTTGTGCGAATTCGCAAGCCTCCACTTTCCAGGTCTGCGCACAGTCTCCGCGTGCAGTCTCCGCGCACCCACTCCCCCCTGACACCAAGCAGCCAGCACACTGGCAAAGCCCAAGGCTGCTTTTTTACATCCAGTCCAGCTATGGGCTTATTTTTAGCATTCCCTTCTGCCAGCAGCCCTGTGGGGCCCCTTCCCCACTCGCGGGTCACGCTGGACCCAACAGCTGCAGACTCTGTGGGGCACAGATTTCGCCCCGCGTGCTCGAGCACGGTCCTCTCTCCAACCCAAACTGCAAACTGCACCTTTAGGGGAAGTCTAACCTTTCCGTGAGAAGAAGCAGTGCTCGTCTGAGTTCATGCAGTCACGCTGCTTGAGATCCCTTGCTTCCAAGTTAGAAGCTGTTCTCTGGATGCCGGCAACAGCCACTTAAAATGGCGCGGTCTCCGCTGCTGCGCTGGCGCACCGTGAGAGGTTTCAGCCGCAGTCTCCAACTGTCCTTTTTTTTTCTGTGAGTTCTCGGTCTTTCCGGGCTGCAGACAGTCTCTCAGCTGAAAATCCTCTGCCTATTTGGGCTGGACATTACCCGTTTCAGCTGCTCACCCTTATCTGCTTCAGGACAAGGCACAGGACACGTCTGTTTATACCTCCGCCATTTTCTCTCCTCCCCAATTTTGCCTTTGATCTTCTAGTGTTTTCATATGACATAAATCAGTGCACTGTTGAGAGAGACAATGGCTTCTCATATAGTCACCACAGGACCCTAGTGATCCAGTATCAAATTAGAAATAAATGGAGACCTGGATATGCTGCAGGATGCATTTCCTCCCCCCACCGCCCCCCGCCCCCAACCTCAGCAGAAGCAACTGGCCAGACTCAGTGTAGGAAGAAAAAACCATGGTCATGGGCCACGGGGTAGGCAGTCTGGAGGGGATCTAAATGGACAGAGTAGAAAGCCTGGGTCCTCACCAGAGAAAAATAAAATGGAAAATTTGAAAGGACCTATTGTCATAGTGAGAGCTTGAACATTGATTGCTAATATACGAAGCACAAACCTTAGTGAAAACATAGCTGTTCTAGATGAGTTTTCTACACTTTCTCATTAAAATTTCACCCTCTTGACTCCACTCTCCTGAAGAAGTCTATATAGTAATTACCCTCATTTCAAAGCAAAGGAACTTAGAATTCAGGCTAGTTAGTGCTATAAAAATTCATATGTTGAAACTTACCCCCAACATGACTTATAAGGAGGCAGGGTCTTCCAGCTGTGCTTAGAACATGAGGGTAAAGTCCTCATGAAATGGATTAGTGTCCTTATAAAATAGACACTGAGATTTCCCTCACTCCTTTGTTCATGTGATGATACAGAGAAAAGACTGTCATCTAGGAACCAGGAAGTGGGCCTTCACGAGATACCAAATGTGCCCACATCTTGATCTTGGACTTCCAGCTCCAGATCTGTGAGAAATACATGTTTGCTATTTGTAAACACCAAGACAATGGCATTTTTGTAATTTAACTGCATCACACATTTTATAAGTGGCAGTATAGGAATTTGATCCAAGGCAGTGAAATTCCAGTGGCAGCTGCAGGGTTGGCAAGGCAATTTCTTGGCCTTTCTTTGTCATTGAACAACCAGTTAAACTCCATTGGTAGCCATTTTCCTATTTAACAGTAATTTGTTGGTGTAAATACATTTTTTAAAGTCTCAGAGTGCTTGAAATAAAGGATGTGGCCTATTATTTTTGTTTCTTCAATGCAAATTGTTAATAGAGATAGTGTTTAAGGTTCAGCCAACAGCCTCAGAAAAACAAGAGCAGAGTTAATCTTGTTTTTAACATACTTGGGCCTTGGGAATATCATTTACCCTGCTTGTGTGTATGATTCGATGTATTATACATTCATGTTAAATCACAGCATCATGTTTTACAAAAACAAGAAGCCTGTTGGCCTTAAAATGAAAATTATTTCAAACACTTCAGAGACCCAAAGAAAATAGGCATTTTCTAGAATTATCATCTATTCTGAGGTGTGTGTATATATATTTTTAAAACCAGGAGGAAAGTGCAGGCCAACACCTGGGTTCTGCGAAGCAGAGCCGGCTCCTCACCACCTCCTCTATCCTATCCCTTCCCTGTGATAAGCTGGGGCTAAGCTAGGCACCAGGGCCAGTGTAGGTCCCCTCCCCACCCTCAACAGAAGTGATGGCTAGACATCCTCCAGGAAGGAAATTGAGATCAGCAAAATTTAACCCATAAAGTTCTTTTTAATGGGTTCTTTACAGACACCAAGGTCATTTGATATTAAAAATTAAAAAAATAATTAAAAACAACAAATTTAGAGAATTTTATTGTGTACAGAATATATATATAATGAATTTCTTTAAGTTTTACTCAGGATCACAAAATATATTTTGGGACAAGACTCTGTGCCATGTGGAGGCATTTTGCCTGACATGGCACCTGAAGTAGAGGACTCACTGCTATCCTTGTTGACAGGGTCCCAGGAGTTATCAGTGCCCAGTGAGCTGGTCATGTTTGGGACACACTTGGAGATGGGCTGTGCATTATCTGTTCTATCCAGTACACACAAGTTCTAAGGACATTGTCTCCTAGACAAGTAACCTATGCATAAATACAGAGCTATGGCATGGATAGCCAGCAAAAAAAGACAAATGCTTCTTCCACTGGGCCCCAATCATGGGGATCAGAGAGAGCATCAGGCATCAGGACTGTAAGGCACACTCCAGACAGTATCAAACATGCACTCACTTTCAACAAGTCTGCTGCCAGCTTCTTGCTAAGACTCCAGAGCTCATTCTGAGAATGATATTTGACACTGAAGCTCCTAGGAGAACACCGAGTTTGCTTCTGAAAATCTTGAGAGACAGAGATGCAGGAAAAAAGAATGTTGTCTTAAATAGAAAGTCCCTCGGGGTTTACACAACATGAGAACCTCTATCCCTGGAAAGCGTTGACTTGCCCAGCAAAGAGAGCCACATCCTAGAAAAGCCTTCGGGTAACCTGCTGATGCTGACATGATGACAATAGTCTTTCCACAGCTACTCTTAAAATCAAACACCAGCCATTTTTGTCTGTGTGGGATACGGTGAGTTTTAGATTACTTGGGAACAGGAATGGAGAAAATAATCCTTATGTGAAAAATGAAGAATAAAGAGGATGATGTTATTAGGGCTATTGCAACAGGGAGAAGATTCATTAATATGAAACATGGGGATTTTATGAAGGTGACTGAATAAAAGGGTCATGGCAAGTCTTTTGGAGTCACATAGTAAAGGTAGAGGTGGGTCTCATCTGAGAATATGAGAGAGCAAGGTGGTCTTCTGGGGGGATTTGCTAACCATGGCTGTTTTCTCCAGAGCACAAGTCTCAGGTAAGTTCAACATTGTCACCTATCTACAGGTCTCTGAGAGTTATGAAGTCAATAATTCTCATGAATGTGCCTGGAATGGGGTACATGCCCCAAGATACCAGTAGCTGGCCCAGAGCTGGGCACCAGCCCCAGCAGGAGCCAACAGATAGGCTGGAATTAGCCTATGTGGATCCTAAATGAAAGTTCTGTTCACACAGGGCACAATACACAACAGGCCCAACCAGAATCTTCCTTCTCTAGGAAGTTAACCTGGAGATGGAATGGGAGGATGCAGGCCACCCAAATGGGACACAGCTTCTGAAAAGCCACATGGACGAAGGCCTGAGGCAGCAGGGGCATGCAATGTCTACAGGAAGCTCTCAGGAAGCAGTAGCTAAGGCAGAAGGAGGTGGTGGCAGCAGGAGCAGCAGTACAAGCAGAGAAAAGACATAATACTTGAGTCACCACATGGCAGAGAACCCGCCAAGTCTATCAGCTAAAGGCAGAAACACCCAGGTGCTTGTCTGACACTTCCAGTGATATTCTAAGACATGTCCTTTAGAGCTTCCCCTTCCCCTGAAAAATCTGGTTTGAAAATCAACATAGTGTATGTAATTCTATTATTATTAATATTAAATACTTTTTACAACTTTTTGAATACACACATAAGCAGAAAAATTAAAAATCATCCCTTTGGTTCCACTAAGGCTTTATTTTTCTGTATTTACCTGGGCATATTTAATCTATCATCTATTTTAGCCGCTCTGTCAGAATTTAAAAATAAAATTAGCCCATGATAAAATAAGAAAAATGTAGTAAATTTTTCTTAATGCAAATGAAGTGTATTTAAAAGGCTGTTATTTACAAATTAGAGGCTTTAGCTTTCTAAATATTTTAATGTTGAAATTGTGTTTCTTTTATAAAAGATACAGTGATTATAGGTCAGAGGGGGACTATTTGTTAATTGGATTTGGGTTTGGGCTTGTTTTATTTTAATTTTTATATTTCTAATATTCTATGTCTATAGCAAAATTAAAAATTGACAAATATGTCACTATTCTAATATTTTGGGGAATTTTATTGCTGTATGGAATCCCAAGTCTGAGAACTACTTTCCTGGACTACTACATGGAAATTGAGGACTCCCTCAAGTGCTCTCAATAACAGTGTGACAATTACAAAGAGAGTTCTGAATTCCCACTCCTAAGTGTATATTCACATACATTCAAATTGGCTTATGCTGTAGCTCAAGGATTTGGGGAAGCAGAATCACTGCATTAAATATAAAATATTATTTTATTTATTAGGTGTTGATGACATCACCATCCATGTGCACACCGTGACACTTCATTGTTTAAAGAGGTCGCTTTACCACTTTGGGAAAGAAGATATATTTCTCATGAGGTCGAATAAATGGCAGCCACAGTTTCACCTAGAGGGAAAAAGTTCAAGCTCAAAATATCCAGGCCTTCTTACTATATCCAAAGTTTATAACTGAAAAGAAGGGAAAATTACTGAACATCACATACCAACAGGCACTGACATCCAGCTGAGAGAGAGAGAGAAAGAGAGACATAGATATCCAGGCCGATGGGCCATCATCAATCTTTTTGAAACCCTTTCTGAGCTTCAAAAGCCCATAATTTTTTCAATTATCCATTAAAGTCACTGCAGCCATTCACTATAGTTTCTTCTCCTGGAAAGGTTTGTAATAGATGAGGAAAGAAAGGGGAGATGAAAGGAGGCCTGGAGGTTAGAGCTGGAAATTACTATTAAAGGCTTAACAACAGTTCTAACAAATTACCCTTCCAGAGAGTGTGATTGCCCCAGGGCGCTGTGAATGGAACACTCCTACCCCAGTTCTCCCAGGGCTATAACTACTCAACTATACCATTCCTCCAGACCAGAACCTTCTAAATAAGCAGCAGATGCAATTCCATAAATTATTTTACAGCAATTCTATTTTTTACACCCAAAGAAACACAGGCTTGAATTCAAAACCTCTCTAACTTGTTTGAGCCTTAGTGTAAAATACGAAAATGCTTGTCCTGCCCATCTCAAGCATAGCATAAGGCTCACATGTAGGCCTGTGCCTGGAGGAAGTTTGTATCAACAAACCTGTTATTAGCACTACAAACACAGACCAGAAGCAGTAATCAAATACTGACCAGTGAACTGTGTATCAACCATGAAACCAGCCAAAGTTTATAACAGAGCTGGACAAATCAGCCAAAACAGAAGCAACTATTTTAATATAAGACAATGCAATTAAATGTTAAGTAGATATAACAGATGCTAAAAGCAAAGACATTGGTGGTATAAGAACATTTATTGATTCTTCAGTCACTCATTGAGTTCCAACAAAGGTGCTGGCCCTGGAATATGGCTGCAAAAAGAGGCAGTGTACGCTTTCCAGGAGCCCGGGAAGAAGCAGGGCCATAGTGTGGGTAAACAGTGCTCCAGGCATCTCACAGCAATGAGTTTTAAAGGAGTAACTAATCACCAGGTAGGAAAGTGGCAGAAGGTAAATGCCCACAGAGACCTTACCTGATGCCCACCCTGGTGCAGATAAAGTGGAGGAGCCAAAACCTGCCTGCTTGTCTCGGGAGCAGGTTGGGAGAAGCAGGGAGGCCTTCTCAGGGTTGAAGTCCATCCTGGGCTGTAGCATGAGGCAGATCACCTAAAACTTTAGGTATCTTGTTAGTAACTTACCTAGGTGTCCTAGCAGGTTCCATATTAATTCTGCCACAAGCAGAGTAGAGAACCATTTTCCCACACTTGTCCAGTGCCCACTGCATGTCAGGGATACATAAATGACTAAGTGCCAGCCACTCTCTCCCTGTGCTCTTTTCAGAATGTGATAAAAGAAAACCAGAAAGTTTCTGATAATTCTGTCTTTATGCTAAACAAAGTCATGAGAAAACCAGAGTCAGGAACGGAATGGGGTTGTGGCTGCAGGGGTGACTAGCATCACAGGCCAGATCAGACCCTGGGAAGGGGGCTCATGGTCTTCCTTTGGATGGACAACAACAGTAAAGATTCTGATTCAATGTGAGAAGGAAAGGCCCTGGCCTGCCTCCCCCTGGCCCAGCCTCATGAGTAAAGAATGACTCAGAGAGGAGCCCAGTGCTCATGTGGCTGTCAGCTCTGTGCTCTGCAGGCTGAATGTCACACACACCTTGTCCTCTTATCCTCATGATAACTCCATGGCTACACCTAATGATTTACCTAATTTACCAAACACATAAGTAAGGCTTGGATTGTGAAAGGCTTGTCCAAGTCCCCTTTGCCAGTTAGCAGCAGCCACAAGGCACAACCAGGTGAGACTGGCTCTGAAACACATGTCAAGAGCCACATCTTTTATGGGCCCTTCACACTTGTGTGAGGGCTGAAAGGGCAAGTGCACTGATTAGAAAAGAGCCCTACCCTCAGGAACGCACCCAGGCAACCCTGACTAAGAATTGGCCGATGTCCTGCAGACATAGAGGGCTCACCTGCACAGGTGATCTCATTTTCCTCTTTACCATCAATTCTTACTCTGGCTGCAGCTACCATAGTGATTTTCTGGTCTTCTTCAGATCCCCCCACAGTATTAAACTGTAAAAGTCACCTGAAATCAAGTAAGATAACTCTTGAGAATCTTGCAGGAGGCAGAAGACTGAAAACTATAAGTCCTTCGGTGTGGCCTGTTTGCAGTTGCCCCCATCATAAAATTGTAAATGTTGGGGAAAACATATATTGCCTCAACAGGCCCTGCATGTGTCATAAGCATAGCCACCTACAAAGGACAAGGGACATATCCTTCAGATTCTGTGATCACCGCCTTCAATCCTTCCCGTCAACTTGATGTCAGAGGAGTTAGTTTCAAGACTTCCCATCCTCACTGAATTCCTGGGCAAGGAAAGCTCTGAATTCTCAGTGGCCTTATTCTGATTAAGTAGTTTCCCCACACTAAAGCTAGCTGCCCTGAGGAAAGTTTGCTCTGCCCAAGCTTTAGGTCTCCATAACCACCTAGGGAGCAAGAACAAGCACCATGCCCATCTTTACTAAGGTGAGAGCACAAGTGTGGTGCCACTCCCCAATCTTGCCAAATGTTGCCCAGTTAATCGCTGGCTGTGCAGGAGTTTGAACCCCTACTACCAGTATTCACAACAGTGCTAACAATAGAGTGGTCTGAGATCTAGGTCCTTTCTTATGCCAATGTGGCCTCCTTAACACTGTTTCTTCTGGGTAGTGACAACGTTGGAATAAAGCATTGGGGAAGCATCTTGCCTGGCTGAGATTCTTGAACATGAGGACAGAGGACCTCTGTCCCAGGAACTTTTCTTTCTGGGCACTGACATCTGAAGCTCTGACCCTGGCTTTAGTCCTATTGGGCAAAGGTTGGGCTCCTGCTCAAGCACTGATTTGTATTCTATTAGCTTCTACTTTTTTGGTTGGATCTTATTTAATTGTTGCCATTTCATGTGTTCACCTCAAGGCCCTGGGTCACCTGTGCACTTTAAACACATTAGGCATAAAGCCTAATAATTCCATCTTTCTACACGGTGAAAAGTCAGCTACTTATAATGGAATCTTGAAGTGTCCATCTCAAACCCTCTGAAGAGCATCTTTTGGGGGGAAACACTCCAATACAACAGTTTTAGTTTCAGGAGTTTGAGCAGAAGGAAGGAAGATAAAAAGAAAAAGAGAAAGGACAGGGAGAGAGAGAGAGAGAGAGAGAGAGAGAGAGAGAGAAAGAGAGAGAGAAGTGGATTATGTTCTTTTTCTTCCTAAGTCATTATTGCAGCTGCACAGAAATGGTGTGTAGTCTCTGTGGCTACATCTTGTCTTTCATGAGAAGATGGAACTCCAGATTGTCCTGTGACACTTCCCAGTGTCCAAATGTTAATGTATTTTTCACATTTGAACCACTGCACTAGCCTACATTATCTAGGCAAAAAATAAAAGTGGAGATTTAGCCCAAGAGGTTTCTTTCACATGGGCTTTCCATCTATAGTTTGTCTTCCCACCATCCCTACTCTCCCCAGCTCTGAGGCCAAGTGTCAGTTGCCACACATGCTCTAAAATGTAGCCCACTTAAATATATGTGTATATATTTTGTATATTATGAGACAATGCCATTATTTGTCATTTATCATGTCTATTTACCAAGAGTAATATATGGATGATACCATTAAAAACTTACTGAGGAGAGAGGAAGATGGCTGCCAATGGGAAGATAGTGTGAGAAGGAGAGAATGAAAGGAGAGCGTGGATGTACAGGGAGTGTATATTTGTGGGTGAGGGACAGCTATACTCCAAAGGATTGTTGGGGACTGCCGGACCAGACTCCCTTGACCAGGGCAGCCTCCACTGCTGTTGAAATCTCTCCTGGAGTGACCAGCTCTGCCGTGGCGACCACACCATCTTCAAGGGGAGAGTGGCTGTTATCAGAAGCCTCCGCAGCCCGGGTCTCTACAACCACAACACCCAGCAAACAGCTGCGAACCCAGGAACACCGGATCTCAAGCAGCGCGAATAGGCGGACTCAGAAAAGTGCTCCACCTTCTCACGGAAAGGTCAGATTTAGCCTAGGAAAGGTGAGGTCTGCGATCCAGGCAGGAGAGAGAAACGCGCTAATGGGATCTAGAAGTTCGGGGAAGTCTGTGCCCCACAAAACCTGTGGCTGTTCTGGCTAGCGTGATCCTCGAATGTGGAAGGGGATCCGCAGGGCTGCTGACAGAAGGGAACTCTAAAAATCAACCCATAGTAGGACTGGGCGCAAAAGGGCGGCCTAAAAATGTTAACAGTGTGCCGCTGCTTAGACACAAGGGGAAAAAGTTGAATCACAAATTGACCCTTGTGTAAATACAAATAAAGGAGTCTATGAAAAAAGGAAATACTGCCTGCTTGAAAATCAGGACTGTGGCTTACACGACAAAGGAGCAGTGGAATGCAGGGAACTTCAATACTGTCCTGACTACCTACAGGAAACAGGCATGACAAATAGAACAGTAGAGAAAGTGAATGACTTTCACTACTGTGCATTTTTATTTTTTCATCTTTTACTTAAGAAACTAATTTTTTTCTTTTTCCTCACTTGATTTTAACTTTTTAATTAATATATTTTTATTTTTAATCAGTATTATTACTACTACTATTTTACCTTTTTCTTAAAAAAGTATAATTTTATTTTGGAATTAGTGTTCTACATCTATTTTCATTTTTCCTTTGGCATCATTTTACTCTATCTCAATTTTACCTTTATGCCAACACTCTCTTCCTCATTTTTCCCATTTTTTTGTTCTGTGTTTCTCTTACCCTATTCCTGCTTTAGATTTTACCTATTTCTTCTTTTCACCCCCTGTTAAAAATATCATTCTACTTATATGTCTAATTTCCAATCACCTGCTCTAAGTCCATACACAACTCTCTCTTCTCTTTCTTCACTATCCAAAATTTTTTGTTTTTTCTCTCTCCCCTCCCTTTTTTTGCTGTTGTTGTTATTGTGTACTTGTTTTGTTTTGTTATGGGTTTTTGTGTTTTATTTTGTGTTGTTTTTCTTGCATTCTCTCTGTCCTATTGTTGTTTGCTTGATTGTTGATTAGATTGGGTTTTTTTGTGCTTGTTTGTGAGATTGTTTCTCTTTTTTTGTTGTTTTTGTGTCTACTTTTTGCTTGTTTTTCCTCTCCTCACTTGTTATTAGTTGTTCTTTGTAGTCTGCATTCATCTCTGGGTGTTTGTTGTTTGCATTTTTTTGGGATTAGTGGTTGTTCATTGGAGTATTCTCCCAATATAAATAGTCCCCCCCCCATTCTTTTTTACTCTCTTCTCTCTCTTACTTTTTTTCCCTTTTCTCAATATTCTTTTTGCACTCCTTTTTTTTCTTATCAACTTAATTCGCTTTTCTCTGGTGGTCACCTTTTTGGGGGGTTATTAGTATCATGAATATATTTGTGTTCAGTGCTTTGTGCATTGTGCCTTGTTGTATTGTATTTTGTGCCTTTAAATCAAAACAGGAGAGAGAAAGCTACAAAACCAGACACCTGGAGAAGAGAGATCATGGGTAGACAAAGAAACAGCCTGCATATGAAAGAAAAGAAGGCATCACCAGAAAAAGAAGTAAACACAATGGAGGCAAGCAATATGTCAGAGAAAGAATTCAGAGAAATGGTCATTAGGTCGCTGAAAAGAATGGAAGACAAATTCAATAATATGTGTAAAAACCAAGAGAAAATGAGAAAGACCCAAAAAGAAATGAAAAATGACATTGTTGCTATAAGGAACTCAATAGAAAGCATCAACAGTAGACTAGAAGAAGCAAAGGACCGCATCTGTGAGCTAGAAGACAAGGTAGGAAAAAATACCCAAGCAGAGCAGCAACTGGAAAAAAAGAATATATTAAAAAACGGGAGGAGAGCCTAAGGGGACTTTGGGACAACATGAAATGAAACAACATCCGCATAATAGGGGTAACCAGAAGGAGAGGAAACTGAGCAAGGAATAGAAAACCTATTTGAAGGAATAATGACAGAAAACTTCCCTTATATTGGGGAGAAAAAAACTCACACAAATCCAAAACACTCACAGCGTCCCAAACAAAATGAACTGCCAAAGACCAACATCAAGGCACATTATAATTAAATTGGCAAACGCTAATGACAAAGTAAGAATCTTAAAAGTGGACAGAGAGAGACAGAAAGTTATCTACAAAGGATACCCATCAGACTAGCAACTGATTTCTCAATAGAAACACAACAGGCCAGAAGGGAATGGAATGAAATATACAAAGTCATGCAAAGGAAGAGTCTGAATCCAAGAATACTGTACCCAGCAAGGCTATCAATAAAATTGAGGGTGATAACAGGGGCTTCACAGACAAAAAAATGACTGAGGGAGTTTATTACCACCAAACCAGCAATGCAAGAAATGCTAAAGGGTTTGCTATAAAAAGAGGAAATAGGAAGTGAAGAAGGAGCACAGGCGTAAAGAATAAAAATGTTGACAAACAAGTACCTATCAATAATAACTTTAAATGTAAATGGATTAGATGCCATAATTAAAAGACATAGGGTAGCTGAGTGGATAAGAAAACATGACCAACATATCTGCTGTCTACAGGAAACCAGCTCAGAAAAAAGGACTCACACAGACAGATGGTGAAGGGAGAGAAAAAGGTTGTTCAGGTGAATGGAAATGAAAATAAAAGCCGGGGCAGTGATACTTATATCTGACAAATTAGATCTCAAAGTTAAGGACCTAACAAAGGGATAAGGAAGGCCACTTCATGATAATAAAGGGAGCAATCCAACAAGAAGAAATAATTCTGGCAACCATATATGCATCCAAAACAGGAGCACCCAAATACATTTAAAAAAAAAAAACTTCTGGAGGATATAAAGGGAGAGATTGACAGCAATACAGTCATAGTAGGGGACTTTAATACCCTACTATCACCATTGGACAAGTCCTCTAAACAAAAATTCAGCAAAGAAACATCAATCCTACATGACTTGCTACATCAGATGGAATTAATGGACATCTTTAGAACATTTCACCCCAAAGCCACAGAATATGCATTCTTCTCAAGTGCACATGGGTCATTTTCAAAGATAGATCATATATTGGGTCACAGGCAAAGTCTCTTCAAATTCAAGAACATGGAAATCATATCAAGCATCTTCTCAGATCAGAGTGGCATAAAACTAGAAATCAACTACAATAAAAACAATAAAAAAAATCAAACAACTGGAGGCTAAATAGCATGCTATTAAACAATGACTGGGTTACCAAGGAGATCAAAGAAGAAATAAAAAGCATCATGGCAACAAACGACACTGAAAACACCACAATCCAAAATCTATGGGACACAGCGAAAGTAGTCTTGAGAGGGAAGTTCATAGCGCTACAAGCCTACTGAGCATGCTATTAAACAATAATTGGATTACCAACGAGATCAAAGAAGAAATTTAAAACATCATGGAAAAAAGTGACAATGAAAACACCACAATCCAAAATCTATGGGACACAGTGAAAGCAACCTTGAGAGGGAAGTTTATAACTCTACAAGTCTACCACAAAAAAAAAAAAACACACCAAGAAACAAGGGTAATAAATTACCTAACCTTACATCTCAAAGAGTTAGAAAGAGAGAAATAAGAAAAGCCCAGCATAGGCAGAAGGAAGGAAATAATAAAAATCAGAGCAGAGAAAAACAAAATAAAGCCAAAAAAACAACAATACAAAAGATCAATAAAAACCAAGAGCTGGTTCTTTGAAAGGATAAGCAAGATTGATGAACCTCTAGCCAGGCTCACCAAGAAGAAAAGAGAGAGGACCCAAATAAACAAAATCAGAAATGAAAGAGGTGAAATAACAACCAATCCCACAGAAATGCAAAGGATTATGAAAAAATACTATGAACAACTCTATTCCAACAAAAAGGACAACCTAGATGAAATGGACATGTTCTAAGAAAAATACAATCTCCCAAAACTCTACCAAGAAGAACCAAAAAACCTGAATAGGCCAATAACTACAGAAAAAATTGAAACAGTGATCAAAAATCTTCCAGCAAAAAAAAAGTCCTGGTCGGGATGGCTTTACAGGGGAGTTCTAAGAATTCAAAGAAGAACTAAAACCTATGAAACTAGATCACCAACTTACACCATACACAAAAATAAACTCAAATGGATAAAGGACTTGAATGTAAGACAGAAAACCATAAAAACTCTACAAGATTCCATAAGCAGCAAAATTGCAGACATATGTATAGCAATATCTTTACACAGATCCTAGGGCAAGAGAGATTAAGGAGAAAATAAACAAATGGGACTACATCAAAATAAAAAGCTTCTGCACAGTAAAAGAAACCATCAATAAAACAACAAGAGAGCCCACTGCATGGGAGAACATATTTGCCAATGTTATCTCTGATAAGGGTTTAATCTCCAACATTTACAGGGAACTCCAACTTAACATGTTGAGAAAATTGGACAGGTACATGTAAGAAAATGAAACTAGGCCACTAACTTACACCATACACAAAAATAAACTCAAAATGGATAAAAGACTTAAACATAAGATGGGAAACCATAAAAATCTTAGAGAAATCCACAAGCAGCAAAATCTCAGACATATGCCGAAGCAATATCTTCACCGATATAGCTCCTGGGGGAATGGAAACTAAAGAGAAAATAAACAAATGGGACTCCATCAAAATAAAAAGCTTCTGCACAGCAAAAGAAACCATCAACAAAACAACAAGAAAGCCCACTGCATGGGAGAACACATTTGCCAATGTTATCTTTGATAAGGGTTTAATCTTCAACATTTACAGGGAACTCATACAACTTAACAAAAGGAAGATAAACAATCCAATAAAGAAAAAATGGGCAAAGGACCTAAAGAGATACTTTTTGAAAGAGAACATTCAGAAAGCCAGGAGACACTTGAAAACATGCTTAAAGTCACTAATCATCTGAGAGATGCAAATCAAAACAATAATGAGGTATCATCTCACACCTGTCAGAATGGCTATCATCAACAAATCAACAAATGACAAGTGCTGGAGAGGATTCGGAGAAAAAA
>NW_006285235.1:93642-100043 GCF_000327345.1 Myotis davidii | reverse complement strand
ATCATCAACAGATGAATGGATTAGAAAACTGTGGTACATCTACACAATGGAATACTCTGCTGTTATAAAAAAGAAGGAATTCTTACCATTTGCAGGCAGCATGGATGGAACTGGAGAGCATTATGCTAAGTGAAATAAGCCAGGCAGTGAAAGAAAAATACCACATGATCTCACTCATTTATGGATAATAAAGTACATTATAACCTGATGAACTAAAAGATAGATACAGGGGCAGAGAAGTGTCAAACAGACTGTCAAATTACAACGGGAAGTCTGGGGAGTGTTGCGGGGGGTGAGTAAGAGATCAATCAAAGGACTTATATGCATGCATAGAAGCATAACCAATGGACACAAGACACTGGGGGTGTGGGGCAAAGGCATGTGCGGGGGGTGGGGGTGGTTTCCGGTTGCGCACTTCCGTTGAAACCGCCTGAAGAGAGTGGGTGGAGTTTACGACGCCGGTGGTCTGTGGGTGGTATTGCGGCTGGCTGAGTGCTGTCCAGAGGCGACTGGGAGCAGCTACAGGGTTAATGGGGGAAACAAGGGTACATATATACTACTATTTTCTAATACTTTAAACAAGAAAATACAATTAAAAATAAACTTACTGAAAATTTTTCAACATTTTAAATTTTTTCACATAAAATAAATGTGCCATGAAGACAACTGTTTTTCTTAGGTGTCTGATTGGTTTCTAAAACACAAGGAGCAATTAGCAAATAAAAGGAAAGTTGATCTTAGTGGAAAAATGCTTCTGCTATCTGAACCTAATTGCGTTACTATTAGTTGAGTCTGTTTTTGAGGAATTGCCTATTCATTTTTTATAAACATTTCCTAAGAACAAAAATATTTCTGAACATATGGGCTATGTCTCTTTTTGGATGTAAAAACTTCTGGCATTTTGCTGACATCATTTTGTTCTGAGTCACTCTCTCATTTGCTATAAACATCATGGTATTTTGATCAATTAGGAATAACATGAGATTCTTTGAACATAACATTGCTATCACTCTGTCTTTACCAAATGGGTAATGGATTACCCAATGTGTTATCTTCCTAATTATTTTAAATTATATTTTTTGGTGTATTTATTGTTCCTGAGACAGGTGGTCTGAGTAGATATTTTGTTAAACTCTGAATAAAATGCTACCTAGTCCAATGCTTGCCACCTGTTAAATGAAGATGGCCTTGTCTAGGCTTTAAGGGACCTTGTTTCACTTTGCCTTCCTAACTTTATCATTACCCTCAACTCTTAGAGGAGGAGTTGTAATTGAGAACTTGGGATCCTTGCATGGGTATTCCCTTCAAGTCCATGATTCAAGTCATAAATGACCTATCAAGGTCTTGCTCACCATACCCAGTTTTGCTGTGCTCTGGAATTATAACTCAGAAGTCTCACATACATGTGCTTAGGTACACACACACACACACTTTCATCCTTTCATTAGGAAAAAATTATCAAACACTGATCAAGGTTGTGAAATACATAATAATACAGTGACAAACACAAGCAAAATCTTAGTTCTCATGAAATTTAAATTCTAGCAAGAGGCAGACAAACAAGTAAAGAAAGAAATAATTTCCAGTCTCAAAAAGAGCTGTGAAAATATAAAGCAACTGAAAAAAAAATAGAAAGTATGAAGGAGTGAAGATTACTTTAAGATCAGGCAGTTTTTCTGACTTTATGCAGAAATGTATATGATGTGAGAGAGCAAGAAATACTCTGGGTAGAGCAAACAGCAGATGCTAAAACCTGATGTAGTAATGAGCTTAGTTCACTCTGTGAACAGAAAAACATTCCTTGAGCTGGTAGTTGGGCTCTGCATGCTAGAGAAACAAGAGACGCAATAGAATATACTTCTTGCCTCCAGGACCCCAAAGCTGGGTTTTCAAAAATGGTGAGTAGTCCTTTCAATCTGATATCCCAAACCCATCATCTATTTCCTCATTCTTCCCAGGCTTTCATCTCAGTGGCCTTATTCTGATTAGTTTCCCACACCAAAGCTAGCTGGCCTCCAGGTTTACAGGCCAATCCAGCCTACATCCTGCTGTGCACAGTGCCATGTTGGGAGGAGGCAGGTGAAGGGTGTCTATTCACAATGTGAAAAAGATTCAAGCCCCGCCTCAAATTCTTTGAATCTTCCAACTGAATTCCACAAATCAACCTATGAAATTCCATAAATCAAGCTGGGTTAACTAAGCAGGGTTTCTCAACCTTGGCACCACTGTCATTTTAGATCACTGCCCTGTGCATTGTAAGGTGTTTACCAGCATTCCTGGTCTCTATACCCAAATGACATTAAAGTCCACCCAACTTGTGAAAATCAAAAATTGTTTTTAAAAAAATCAGCCCTGGCTGGCTTGTTTCAGTGGTTAGAATGTCATCCCACAGACCAAAGGGTCCAGGTTTGATTCCTGGTCAAGAGCATGTACCTGGGTTGCAGGCCTGACCCCAGCCCGGGTCATGGCTATGCAGGAGGCAATCAATGTTTCTCTCTCACATCCATGTTTCCTTCTCTCTCTCTCTCTTTCTCTTTCTTCCTCCCTCTCTTCAACTTTCTCTAAAAATCAATGGCGGGGAATAGCCTCAGGTGAGGATTAGCGGGGGAAAAAATCAGTTGGGTGAAATTTAAAGATCTTATTCAGTGGTTCTCAACCTTCCTAATGCCGCAACACTTTAATACAGTTCCTCATGTTGTGTTGACCTCCAATTTCATTGTTACAAATTGAACATAATTAAAGCATAGTGATTATTCACAAAAAACAATATGTAATTATATATGTGTTTTCCGATGATCTTAGGCGACCCCTGTGAAAGGGTCGTTCGACCCCCAAAGGGGTCGCGACCCACAGGTCGAGAACTGCTGATTATTGGCTTTATTCAACAACTCATGAATTGGCAATATCCAACTCAAGGATAGAAAGAGCTCCAAAGAGCTAAATAAAAGGAAAGATTTTTATAGGCAGCAGGGAGCAAGAAAAGGAAGGTATACTAGCAAAAAGTGAATTGGTTCAGTGAAGATTACTTTCCTTCAAAGATGGTAGGAATCCACCAGGCAGATGACCTTACTAGTGCCGACCAGTTGATTTCTGATTGGCTGGTTTAAGATTCCATTTCTGGAAGAGTTGTCACTGTAATTAAGTCTCAGTTTGGTGATGTGGGACTGGAATAACTGACTCCATTTAGGCTTGTTGTCTTGTTTTTTAAAAACTTACACTGTCCAATGTCCCCTTGGAATATAATCCATCATAAGGATGCCTGCTGTATCTGCTGTGTCCAGATCTCAAGCCACTCTTCCCTGTGGGACCACAGAAACTTCCTGTGACACCCACGCTGCCCCCACCCCCCACCACTTGAGGGAAGTAGCTTCTGAACCGTACCTGGAGGGTGAGAGATGGACTTTCATAAATTATCAATACATTTTCATCTTGAAATCCAAATTGATTTCCTATTTTTCTTGCTCTTTAGCTACTCTTGATATTAACATTGAATAACTCATATAGCATAGCACCGGATATGAATCTTAGTTTTATTATCTGCAAAATAAGCATACAATAATGCTCTCATGGGTATCTTATGAGGATTAAATAAGAAAATATAGGTAAAGTATCTGACACAAAGTCATTTGTCCATATAATCATGCAGCCCACAATGAATATTTTTGCTGCCCAGCCAGTATAACAGTATGTAAGAAATTTTGTAACTTAATTTTTACAATATCCTGTTATACATAATCTATAATAATAAAAGCATAATATGCTAATTAGACCAGACAGCCAAACGACCTTCCGGACGTCATTCTGGACATACTTCAGGATGAAGCCACGGTGGTAGGGGACAAGGCAGAAGCAGTTAGAGGTGATCAGGCAGGCAGACAAGCAATTAGGGGCGATCAGGCATGCATGCATAGTGGTTAGGGGCAATCAGGCAGGCAGGCAAGCAGTTAGGAGTTAGTGGTCCCAGATTATGAGAAGATGCAGGCCAAGCTGAGGGGAACCCCCAACCCTGCCCTATGCACAATTTCATGCACCAGGCCTCTAGTTATTAATAATGAACTACAATGTTTGCTAATGACTGATTACTATAATCGTGTTGCATTCATTTCCCTTACGCGCCTATGCGCAGGTGTACCATTTCTCTCCATTAATGCTAGCAGTGAATATTTTAGCAGCTGATTGCCACGTCATTATGTGCTGGGCTGCATATCTGGCACTTTGGCCAGACGGGTCATGCTGTGCTGTCCGTTCCTAAAACAATAGATAGGAAGGTACTGACATCAGGCCAGGCCTTGAGATATGGTCTCATGGCCCCTTCCCAGCACCCAGGCCTTCTTTCTCAGAAGGCCCGGAAGTCTCATTCCAAATTTGGGAGACAAAGGACTGGAAAAAGTATAAATAAAGAGAGTTTCCTCCATATTGGGGGCCCAGAATTTGAAAGACACATTTTTCTCTGGGCCTCCACAGAATTTAATAATAAAATGTAATTCCTATAGTCTGGGCTGCAGTTCAGCCTCTGCTTCGGCAGGATGCTGTAACTTTAGTCAGCTGGCCAGCTTAATAAAGGCTCTTAAATTTAAATTCTGAGTCAGTGGTCTATCTCAGTGAGTGAACCCATAACATTTAGTCTTTTTTAAACGTCTTCATTGATTTTATTTATTGACTATTTTATTTCAGGAATAGTGATTTTAAATATAATAATGTTAGAGGATGCCCTAACTGGTTTGGCTCAGTGGATAGAGCACTGGCCTGTGGACTGAAGGGTCCCAGGTTCGATTCCAGTCAAGGGCATGTACCTTGGTTGCAGACACATCCCCAGTAGGGGGTGTGCAGGAGGCAGCTGATCGATGTTTCTAACTCTCTATCCCTCTCCCTTCCTCTCTGTAAAAAATCAATAAAATATATTTTTTTAAAAATAAAATAATGTTAGAGGATGTCATTAGTTTTGTACTGACTTGTTTGGTGTGCACAAAAGGAACAAGAAAAATAGGTTTATTTGTGTTATGCTTATTAATCTGGGCAGTTGTTCAGTGTCTGATAAGTTAATGTTCAAGAAAAAAATATTAATTTTTATTAAAATGTTGTTTTATTTTATGTTAATGATTACTCATTTATTTCAGCCCTTTGTATTCAGCATGTCTCTATTGAAATAAACCTATGTTTCTATGAAAATTGAAGCTTTTGTTATTTTGCGGCCCACATAAACCTAAACCTTGTTTATTTGGCCCATGTTAGCCTTTGAGTTTCACATGCTTGATCTAGACAATGAGCTATTTAGAAGTGAGCTAAACAAAGGAAACATAAATTCAAGTTGTTAGTAGGGAAACATGGTGGGAGTCGGGGGAGACAAGGAGGTACATAAGGACCTATTGGGCTTGCTACTCAATGTTTCTTTAAACCTAAATCTGCTTGAAAAAAGTAAAATATTAACTAAAAATAACAAAACAAACTTCCAGACAAAACAAACAACAAAACAAACTTCCAGACAATTATAGTATAGTAAGTCATTACTATAAAGATGGGCACCAGGTACAGTGAATAACAGCAAAACAGCCTCCTCACTTAGACCTCGGTGGGCTGATGAGAAAAGCAACGTTATCATCAGGAAAATTTCTGATGGGGAGTGGGGTTATCCTTGGCAGAGCCTTTAAGGGAGAGAGTGTATTTACTGGGTGATGAGGGACACAGAGTGTTCCAGGCCAGGAAAGTAGCATGTATGAAAGCCCAGGTGTAGGAGGAAGGCTTTTCATGGTGGGAGTGAGGAGAGAGGGAATGCCTTTATGAGCAGGGTGTGACATGGCCAGTGGGCAATTTGCTTGTTGTTGTTTGCTTTGAGGGAAGGGAGTTGTTTTTTTTAATCTTCACCTGAAGAAATGTTTGTGGTTTTAAAAAAAATTGGTTTTAGAGAGAGAATGTAAGAGAAAAAGAAACATCGATGTGAAAGAGAAATGTTTATCAGTTGCTTTCCCCACCTGTGCCCCAACTAGGGATCAAACCCACAACCTGGATATGTGCCCTGACAAGGAATCAAACCTGCCACCTTTTGATATATGGGACGACACTCCAACCACCTGATCCACACCCACCAGAGCTGCCAATGGGCATTTTGAAACAATCATTCTGATTGCAGAGGAGAGGTGGGTTACAGGGAACAACTTTAGAGGTAACCAGCCAAGGCAGTAACAGAGGTGAGGGATATTGCAGGGTTTGCCTATTTTCCCCTGTGGTACACAGTGCTAGGTGGTACACAGTGCTGGGTGTACAATGCAGATGTGGGTAGTATTTGCTAACTGAGCAGGGTGAGTACAGTTTGCCGACCTGTGCTACATATACCTGGAATTTAAATATCATCTATTGCATCTAGAATGACATAGGGACATCTTTTCTGAACAGTAAATAGTAAT
>NW_006285235.1:91750-93442 GCF_000327345.1 Myotis davidii | reverse complement strand
GGCAAGAACCCACCAGAGCTGCCAATGGGCATTTTGAAACAATCATTCTGATTGCAGAGGAGAGGTGGGTTACAGGGAACAACTTTAGAGGTAACCAGCCAAGGCAGTAACAGAGGTGAGGGATATTGCAGGGTTTGCCTATTTTCCCCTGTGGTACACAGTGCTAGGTGGTACACAGTGCTGGGTGTACAATGCAGATGTGGGTAGTATTTGCTAACTGAGCAGGGTGAGTACAGTTTGCCGACCTGTGCTACATATACCTGGAATTTAAATATCATCTATTGCATCTAGAATGACATAGGGACATCTTTTCTGAACAGTAAATAGTAATGCATGATCTGATAATTATATAAAACTAGTGGCCTGGTGCATCACAATTCGTGCATGGTGGGGGGGTGTCCCTCAGCCCAGCCTGCACCCTCTCCAATCTGGGACTCCTCAGGGGATGTCTGACTACTGGTTTAGGCCCGGTCCCACAGGCCTAAACCAGCAGTCGGACATCCCTCTCACAATCTGGGACCGCTGGCTCCTAACCACTCACCTGCCTACCTGCCTGATTGCCCCTAACTGCCTCTGCCTGCCTGTCTGATCACCCCTAACTGCCCTCTCCTGCTGGCCTGATCTCTACCCCAACTGCCCTCCTCTGCTGGCCAATTTGGTTCTGACTAGTCTCTTTCTATGCCAATCAGCATCAAAAGCTCTGCTTCCTAGGCAGCCATTGGCTCCTCACACTTCACCCAGATTTGGTTCTGACTGGTCAGTTTCTATGCCCGTCAGAGTCTCTGAGCCTATCAACAGAGCCTGATCAGAAGGGCGGCACTGATCAGAAGCCCCGGTGGAGGCCTGGAGAGAAATGGAGGGGCTGCTGCTGGCCCGGCTTGGAGAGAAAGAGAGAGGCAAGTGTTGATCAACAGCTGCCACACAGGCTATGGATCAGACCCTGCTTCTCTCTTCAGGCCTCTTTCTGGGCCTGGTTTGCAGTCCCCTCAGCAGTCTGTGCTGGGTCATCGTGCCTGCAGCCGCAGCAGTCAGTGCTGGGTCGCCATGGCAACCCAGTGCTGACTGCAGGACTGACTTCCAGTTGGCTGAACCTCCGGTTGTGACGAACCCAGGGTTTTTATATAGTAGGATGATCTCTAGAGATGCCCCTCTGTCTCACAGGTGCATCATCTTAATGTGTTTGAAAAGGACTCACCCTCTTCTACCCCAGATGCTCTCCTTGCTGAGTTCCCTAGCTCTTCAGGTGGGAGCACCACTCCCGCCTTTGATCAGCTGTGCTCAGCACTCCAGATGGCTGGCAGCTCCATGGAAAGGCCTGTGTCTGGTCCAGTGCCCACTGAGGGGTCTCTATTCAGAAGCACAGGCTGCCTCTCCAAAATTCTGACTGAACACTGAAGGAGGAGGCACTTCACTAAGTACTCTTCCTTTGGACCAAGCAGGAGACTTTCCCCTTTAGGATTGGCCGAGGGAGGAGTGGTACAATCTCCATTCCTTCTCACTAGAATGGACCACTCATTCCAAATGACACCCTCTTTCCACAGGAATCCTGGATGAATGACACACAGGCCCTTACACAGCTGTAGCTGAGCAGACAACCAGCAAAGCCCTTTCAGGTCCTACTGGCACTAGAATCCAGGAAACATCACAGGCAGGCACAAGAGGACAGCAAGGACGGATGAACACCCATCATAC
>NW_006285235.1:85203-90843 GCF_000327345.1 Myotis davidii | reverse complement strand
CTCCATCACTGAAGCAACAAAGCCTCATGTTCGCTTCAAGCTGCCTGGCTGCCGACCGCCATCTTGGCTGGCAGTTAATTTGCATATCTCCCTAATTAGCCAGTGAGAAAGGTAGCAGAGGTATGGCTAATTACCATGTTTCTCTTTTATTAGATAGGATAGGATATGACATACTGCCATAATTATAACATATCTACCAGTATTACTCTATGAGAATATGTACTTCATGCAATAGGAAGGCATCTAATACATTACATTGTATATGTTGTAAGTAGTAGGAAATACTGTATTCATAGCAATAGTATACACCCTGTGACTTCCTTCCTGATTTGGAATGTATTTGGAAAGAAAATAGATCCAAGTTTGGAGAAATTAAATTACAGTCATGACTCTAATTCAACTGCCTCCTGTACTTCCAGCCAGATAACAAAAAAAAAATTCTAGGGCCAGCACCTCCTATGGCTGAGCTCCAGATTGAGGGCCTAGGGCCCAGCGTTGGGCGGGAGATGGTGACTGGAGGCACCTCGTATCCATCCTGCTGTCAGCCCAGCGACTGGGGCCCTCAGCTCCCAGCCCCTCCCAAGCTCTGGTGACTCCTAACAGGTCCCGAGGCTGTGCCCCCAATCCCGCTGCCCTCTCCTCACTGGGGACCGGGGCACAGCGGTGCGGGGTGCAGGCATCCCATTTTCATTAAAATGTTCAACCTGTGCCTGCTCCACCTGTGTCCACAGTCAGCCCAGGGGCCGAGAGTGATCCGGAGGCACTTGCCGCCTCCCCCCGCCCCCCCTACCAGATCTCAGCCATGATGGTCCCGGATGAGACAGTCCCGCCAGGCCCCATGGCTACGACTTGGACCCGCTTCCTTAACCAGGGACCTGGCACTGGGCGGGCAGCAGCGGTGCTTCCTCCCCAGACCGCACTGGAGCGGGTCCCTGTGGTTTCAGAACCGAACTCCAAGGGCCTCCCTGGGCAGCAGAAGCCCTGAATCTGCCGGCTCTCCCTCGATCCCGCCAAGGCTTGCTTCTCACACTTGCTGAAATCCTTCTTGGTGCATTTGCCATAGTAATCAGTTCTGGCTGAAAGGACTGGGGGACTCTGGCAGGGTTGAGGGGACTGGGCGCCACCATCTTTGTGATGGTGTATGGTCAATTTCCAGATTCCGTCTTTATTAGATAGGATATTTGACGTTTGGGGTTGCCTCCTCTTCCCCAAATCTGGGCTTTCTGTTTGAAAGTCAGGGATAAACATTTCTCTTTATTATTTTTCCAAAATGGAGGTATTTCATTCTGAGCTCTTGGAAATAAAAGTAGAAGAAAAGAGTTAGAAAAAAAGGTGCAGACAATGTTTCATTTATATAGTAAGGGACTCCTGGACCACATAGCAGCATGACTTTATAAAGTGCATAATGACCCCCTTTATTTGTTTTAGCAAATTTTAGAGTATTTTGGAGGCAGAATTTTCTATGAATAGGTAGAAGACACATGTAAAAAGAGGCATGCTTACTGATAGCATAATACAGCTCTATCTCCAGCATTGTGGAACAGTAGGCCGTGCAGCCCAATTTACTTAAAGTTCCTTTATATTCAGAGAAATTTACTGTAATTCCTCACCAAAAAAGGACCTTTAAATATTACATTGAACATACTGTATCCCTATAATTCTTTATGTGTTTTGTCTTC
Organism: Myotis davidii; assembly: GCF_000327345.1. NCBI lineage: Eukaryota > Metazoa > Chordata > Mammalia > Chiroptera > Vespertilionidae > Myotis > Myotis davidii. The sequence goes on along the minus strand of NW_006285235.1, from coordinate 89,164 downwards.
TTATAATTTGTGCTGAAGTTATTATCCCATAAAAGCAAATTTTAAATTGTAAGATCAATGTTTACTCGAGTAATGGAAAAAAACAGTTTAGATCAGCTCACATGTTTGGCTCAAACTTGTTTCCCTCTTTCTTTCTGTTTCTCTCTCACCTCCTGTACCCCCTCTTTTCTTTCTGTCTAATTCTTACTCATCATTTGCTTCTTTGTCACAGGATATCTCCTTCTTCAGAGGACTTTAACTCATGGATGAACAGTGCCACTGTTTTACTGTTGTCTTCAGTTCTGGTGTCAGTGCAGGGCTTTGAATTCACACAAAAAGATGGCTTGTGGCTTTCCAACTTCATTATTGGGTCCCCAAAGAAATCACAGGGTTCCCACAGCCTCAGGAATACTGGAGGGGCACAGGGCTTGGGTCCCTGCTGAGCTTTCTGTTGTTCCACATGTGTCACAATTTTTTTTACAGCCCTTGAAGTGAATATGTGTGTATGTGTTGATATATTCTTGGATTCCAGCTGAAGACCTTGGAAAAGTAATAGTATGGAAAGTTAAAGGTATAGAAAGTACTGTGCCTGAATATTTCAGATATGGCAGATAAGAAGGATGATCAGTTTCACATAGAATTTATCTAATACTTAAATTGTTTCAAAAGATCAGCCTGGCTTTTTAATTAAAGTTTTAATTTCAGACCATCCTTTGTGGTTACTTTCAGTCTCTGAGTTTGCAAGGCTGCCACATAGGCCTTCCCTGATTTAGTCAGGTAAGCATGTGGTCCTTTTTGGTCCACACCTCCAAATCTAAAAGGTGCTCTTAACAGATCAAAAAAAGGACACTCATGAGGAGACTATTCTAAAACAGAGGGGCCCTGCCCCAGCCCGAAGAGAGCAAGGAGAGGAAGGGAGGGAGGGAGAGATGGAGAAGGAAAGGAGACAAGCCACTGTACCCAAAAATTCAACCAATGGATTCTTCTGTTTTGTTGATCATCACCTGGTTCCTAGCCTCCCTTTAAGCAAATTCATATCTACATTCTCTCTACTCATGGTCTGTCTAAACCTACCACAGCAGCAGGTTCCATAACCTTCCTTAGGAAAGCAGTTGCCTAAATTTCAATTTTCCAGACTAAAAATGAATCATCAAGTCATCTCCCACTGATCTATTTTTAAAAATATTTCCAGATGAGTGCTGTATACAACCTCTACTTTTTCATGACAAAATATCAGAACCTGGTATAATAACTTTATTGCTAAGGTCTTTTCAACATTAGAAGACCTGTGAGACTCAACAGAACAAATGTTTAAAAATAGAATCTCTCATTAAATAGGCGATGTCAGAGCTAAAAGCTTCCTTCACAAATAAATATTCTAAATCCTGTTTTTTACACTTTGAGATAAAAACTCTGGCCAGAAATAGGTATTTTTCTGTGTTTTCCAAAGCAATCACTTTCAAATTTTCTTTTCCTTTTTGTTCAATAGTACATCAGACTTCACATTGAATAGACTGTCTGGGTCCTCCAAAGTCAACGGAGTGTATTAGTAGGATTAAATAAAATCTCCAGTCTTTGTGACAGATACACAGCTTTTTTATGTGAGCTCAGACTTCCGTGGTCCAGGACCAATGGCATCATGCACTTTCTCTGAATTCTTCATTTTTCTTTAACAAAATTAATTATTAATTAATTATTTTTATTTACCTTTTTCTTTACTATTAAGAGGAATTCATAAATGTTAGACTGTAACCCACTAGGAAAACTACCTACTTTCATGCCACTTGGGTCACCTTAGGGATACATTTTAGGAACCCAAATGTGGACAGCAGAAAAAAGCCCATTAACTTTCCATGAGCTGGATAGATAATCATTCCTGAAAGTTACTACAATGCTTCTGTTTCTCCATGGTTTCTAGCTTACAATGTATTATCATGTTAATTTTGTGGTATTTCACAACAATTCTGTAAGGTAAGAATTAGAATATATATATACAGTTAAAGGAATTAGGGCTTAGAAATTAACTGGCATGTTACCTCACTGAAACTCATGTTAAGTTCAGATCCACTGCTCCAACACAGTGAGATGACTGGTATCCACTAGCCCTATATAAACAAATCATCTGAGACCTCCAGGTGGCCAGGGCTCAAAGCTGCGAGTCCTATTTTATCTCCTCTCCTTACCTCTCTTCATCTCCTCCAGAATTGCCTAATGAACTCTCCAGAGTGCAATTAGAATAAAATCTATACTAGTAAAAGGGTAATATGCTAATTAGACTGGACATCTTCCGGATGTCCTTCTAGACAAAGCCACGGTGGTAGGGGCTGAGGCAGAGGCCTGCAAGGGAGGGCAGTTAGGGGCGATCAGGTCAGAAGGAAAGGGCAGTTAGGGGGCAATCAGGTCAACAGGGGAGAGCAATTAGGGGGTGATCAGGCCAGCAGGGGAACAGTTAGGGGGCAATCAGGCTAGCAGGGAGAGGTGATTAGGGGCAATCAGGCAGAGAGGCAGGTGAGCAGTTAGGAGCCAGTGGTCCCGGATTATGAGAGGGTTGTCCGACTGTCTGTTTAGGCCCAATCGGGCCTAAACTGGCAGTCAGACATCTCCCGAGGGATCCCAGATTGGCGAGGGTGGAGGTGAGACTAAGGGCCCCCCATGCATGAATTTCATGCACCAGACCTCTAGTACATATACAAAAACTCCAAAGAAAGACTAGAATTCCACATATTGCATTTCATTTAAAGTTCATTTCAGCCCTCAGCTCTTAAATATTACATTATGAGTATTAAATAGTAATAACTTTGTTCTTCTAAACTGTTGATGACTAATGGGACATTGAACCACAGAACCTAGAGAATACACACCTGTAAACTCACAAACAAGATACTTGTCCAGGGTCTTAATGAGATAAATGTACATGGTAGACATCAGTAAAAAACTGCTGTTTACAAATTAATCCTCACACTCTACCCCTTGTTACCCTGATGAAAAAGAAATATCTGTCTAGTTTTTTATTATTTTTTCTTGAGTGTATTGGGGTAACATTGGTTAATAAAATTATATACAGAGAAACCAAGATGGTGGCATAGGTAAACACCAGAAATTGCTGCCTCGCACAACCACTTCAAAAATACAACTAAAAGACAAAACGGACATCATCCAGAACCACAGGAAGGCTGGCTGAATGGAAATTCTACAACTAGAAGGAAAGAGAAACGCACACTGAGACTCAGAGGAGGTGCAGAAGTAAAGTGAAGAGGTATGGAGGCGCACATGGAAAGGGCTGGCAACTGAGGATGCTGTTGTCTTTTTCAATCTGGAGGGAGTCTCAAGTTCCCAACTGCTCTGAACTCCAGTTCTGAGTGAGTCTCTGGGGATCCAGACTCATATGGGGAGGAACTGGACTGTTTGGCATCAGTTGGAACTCAAGGGCGGCTTTCTCTCAGAGGTGCTTGCAGTGATTACCAGGACACTGAGATTCGGGGCCTGTTAGGGTAGTACTGAGGAGCATGCTTGCTGCTTGCTCCACCCTGTTGATCCCCTGAGACCCCGCCCCACCCAAGCTGCACACAGAGGCTTTTGCATATGAAAGGCCTGGCCCGTTGCAATCTGAAAATTACCTAACAAACTGCAGCTGGCTCAGAGAGACCCAGAATTTCCAAAAGAAGGCCCAAGGCCCCACAGCAGCTTGCATTACTTCACAGCTGGGCCTTCTATGGGCACCTCCAAACCCCAAACAAGGAAAAGGAATATGCAGATCTCTCCATAGTTCCTGCTGGGTAGCCTCAGAAAGAGGCTAAATTAGCACCTCCTTAGAGATCCAAGAGCCAGTGTACCCAGTGGTCAGAGTGGGACCATCCAGATTACAACGTTACAGAACCATAAGGGACACACTCAGGAGGCAGACTCAGTGAGCACCAAAGCTCCACTGAAGCAAGGCTTACCCCAGAAGTTGTCTCCAGCACAGAAGTTCTCCCACTGCCGA
>NW_006285235.1:72854-84174 GCF_000327345.1 Myotis davidii | reverse complement strand
AAGAACTTCACTGATAAGAAAAGCTAAAGGAGTTCATCACCACCAAACCAGTATTATATGAAATGCTGAAAGGTATCCTTTAAGAAGAGGAAGAAGAAGAAAAAGGTAAAGATACTAATTATGAACAACAAATATACATCTATCAACAAGTGGATCTAAAAATCAAGTGAATAAATAATCTGATGAACAGAATAAACTGGTGAATATAATAGAATCATGGGCATAGAAAGGGAGTGGACTGACTATTCTCTGGGAGGGAAAGGGGTGTGGGGGGTTTGGGAAGAGACTGGACAAAAATCGTACACCTGTGGATGAGGACAGTGCGGGGGTGGTAAGGGCAGAGGGTGGTGTGGGAACCAGGTGGAGGGGAACTATGGGGGAAAAAAAGAGGAACAACTGTAATAGTCTGATCAATAAAGATTTAATTTTTTTAAAAAATTCATATACATCATCTACATTGTATTGTGTGTTCAAGACCCCAATTCAAGTATCCTTCCATCAACATTTATCCCACATTTACCCACTTCTACTTTCCCCTACTTTAATCACCATACTGTTGTCTTTGTCTGTTCAGTTTTGGGGTGTTCTTTTGTTTGTTTGCTTGCTTCCTTGCTTGCTTGCTTAACAGTATAGAGTTACCTCAAAAATTAAGAATAGAACTGTCTTATGACCCAGAAATTCCATTTCTGGGAATATATTCAAAGAAACTTGAAACACTAATATAAAAGAATATATGCACCACTATGTTCATTGCAGTGTTTGTTACAATAGCCAAGATTTGTTTATTTTTTGTTGTTGTTCAAACAAACGTTGATTTTTATATTCATTTTCTCTTTTTAGCTAAAAAAAATTAAGATGACTCTCATTTTTAAAAAATGATTTTAAAATATGTAAATTTCTGCAAAAGTAAATCTTTTCTTTCTTTCCTGTATATGTGGATGGGAGTATCTCACCAATTCTGCCAGAAGTACGGCCTGATGGAACACAGAAACAAGAGAAGGTATTGGGTCTGACCAAACATGGTTGCCCTCTGAGGGGACATCAGAAACTTCAGCAGACATGGAAGATTCAGCTGAGATTTGCAATCCATTTTGAGGTTTTCAGTTTAGCTTTTGTGAATAGCACCTGTGCTATCCAAAAAAAAAAAAAAAAAAAAAAAAAAAGCAGAAATTTTAGAAAATGGTAATAGGGATTGATTAGAAAAACATAAGCTAAACCACTTCTGTAGTCTCAAGGCCTTTGTTGAAATAGGAAGACCTTTCCATCACTCTGCTCTGAGGACTCTTTCATTTCCCCATTCCACAATCAAATAAGCTTGAATTATCTAGTTCACTTTAAAGAAGTTCCTTTCTCCCCAAAATTGAGATTACAACTACTAAAAAGGGTAATGAAGCTGATAAGGTACCAACCAACTCAATTTCCTTCTAGGCAGTAAAAGAAAAAGGAAAGTGCTGATACGGCAAGTTAGAGCCCTGCTGCCCAGTTGGGTGGCCACTGGCCACATGTAGATATTAAGCCTGGAAATGCGGTTCCTGCAAATGGATCTGTGCTACAAGAGTAATAAGCACTGAACTTCCAAGTCTCCATATAAGAAAAATAATGTAAAAAATTCTCATTGATTGGTTATTAAAATGAAAATATGTGGATATATTAGGTTGCAAAAGTATATTGTTAAAATTGATTTCACCAATTTATATTCACTTCTTTAATGTGGCTACCAGACAATTCTACATTATAAATATGGTTCACATTATATTTCTACTGGACAGAGCTACTCTACAGCAAGGAGAGGCAAATTTTTCCAAAATGAAGAAACAGAAAAAAAGCTAGGTAGATAGGAAAGGGGGCATGAGAAAGGAAAGTAAAACCTAAAACCCAACTAGAGGGGCTTATTAAGACACTTCAACTGGATGGGGAAGGAAGGGTGTGCATGAAAGGCATGAACTTTAAAATGTATGGATATTGCTAAGACAGACAGCATGCAGATAAACAATCATAAGGCAGTAAGCATATAAACCAATTCCAAGAATGTTGCTAAAGCAAAAATATTTGAAAAAATCAATAAGGACCTAGCTTGCTGTCTCCACCCCCTTAAATTAAAAGGCTTGCACTTGCTCTCACCCTCTCTCTTCTCCCTGGCAAGCAATAGATTCCTGATGTTCCTGTGGTAGAGGAGCACATCCCTGTGCCCACGTGGCTTATAGCCATGTAGGCCTCCACACATGGACTATTGGACTTTGATTAGCTTGGATACTGAACCACTATGAACTGGAATATGTAAAGGAAACTCTGCACACTGGCCTTCTCCTGGAACCCTAGCAGCACCTTTTCCAGGACTGGCTTCTCTCAATAAACATCAGTTCTTCCTGTTTTTGTCCATAACTTCATTCTTTGATTTTGTCAAGACAATGAACTCAGACTCAACACCCTACATTTTGGTTTCAAAATCAGGGTTAGATAGTAAATGGTTTAGGCTTTGTGAGCCATAGTATCTTTGTTGCAACTACTGTACACTGCTGTTTCAGGGAAAGCAGCCACAGGCAATATGTTAATAGGTGAACATGACTGTGTTCTAATATAACTATACTAGAGGCCTGGTGCACAAAATTCATGCATGGCAGGGTGGGGGGGTCCCTCAGCTCGGCCTGCACCCTCTCCAATCCAGGACCCCTTGGGGGATGTCTGACTGCTGGTTTAGGCCTGCAGGATTGGGCCTGCAGTCAGACATCCCACTCACGATCCAGGACTACTGGCTTCTAACCAATCACCTGACTGCCTGCCTAATGCCCCCAACTGCCCTCTCCTGCCAGCCGGCTCACCTCCAACTGCCCTACCCTGCAGGCCTAGTTTCCCCGAACAGTCCTCCCTTCCCAGCCTGATTGCCCACAACTACCCTCCCCTGCTGGCCTGGTCACCCCTAACCACCTTCCAGCCCAATCTCAACCCTAACTGCTCTCCCCTGCCAGCCTGATCACCCCTAACTGCCTCTGCCTCAGCCCTCACCACCATGGCTTTGTCCAGAAGGAAGTCGGACGTCCAGAAGATGGCCAGTCGACCCGATCTAATTAGCAAATCACCCTTTTATTAGTATAGATAGATTATATAGGATAGGATTGCTTAAATAGGGCGGGGGGAGCCTTTTTCAGCAGGCGGAGATGCTCTTGGCCGACAAAAATACATAACCCCTATATCTGGACTTATAGCCAGCCATATGCACTATACTGACAAACTGGTTATTAAAAAATTGAACCACTTTCTTATACCTTACACGAAACAGCTGTTTCCCTTAAAACACCTCCTCAGCCCCCACCTGAGGTTTTGCCTTCACAGTTCACCCAGATTAGGTTCTGGTTGGTTGGTTTCAATGCCAGTCAGTGTCAAAAGCTCCACCTTCTGAGCAGCCATTGGCTCCTCGTAGTTCACCCAGATTTGGTTCTGATTGGTTGGTTTCTATGACAGTCAGCATCAAAAGCTCCACCTCCTAGGCAGCCTTTGGCTCCCCTGGGAAATCTAGAATGGCCCCGCCTTCATACTAGCGCCAGCCCTTTGGTCACGCCCCCAGTTCACTACTGGTTGTATCTCTGGCTGCTCTGAGAAGCAGCACCTCAGGTCTGTGCTGGTGGCAATTTTGAATTCTCATCCCTGACCTAACCTTCTTACAGTGCGAGCTCTGTGAAGGCAAGCATTTGTCTTGTTCATTCTTAGTTCACTCATAGACTTTACCTGTGTCTATGCATCTGTGCTAGCACCACATGGTAACCGGTCGAACGGTAGTTTTGGTCATCACAATCACTGCATATATATATATATATATATATAGAGAGAGAGAGAGAGAGAGAGAGAGAGAGAGAGAAAGAGAGAGAGAGAGAGAGAGATGTAAAACCAGGTAGTAGGCTGTTTTATCTGCTCTAGAGCATAACCACCATTTTAAAATTAACATGTTATTTTTCAACAATCTGTTTTTATTTGGCAGTTTTAATGACCCACTAATAAATAATGAAGAATGAGACCTTTCAGTTTCCCTTGGGTATGGAAGAAACAAATGATCACAGCCTTGCAAGGTGCAATGTTAAGAAACTGTGTATATCCCACAAGCCTGGTTCATTCTCGCTGTCATCACCAACTGTTATTTAAAGCCACCCATCAGACAATTAACCAACCACTCTTTCTCATGACAACAGGACATACTCAAACACTCTTGCAGTAACAAGTCCTCCTTTTTAGAAGGAAATGTCATGCAAAGGCTCAGAGAGCAAGTCCTCTTCCAAGCCAGTGCAGTGATGTCTCTCACAAGCCAGTGCCATTTTGAAATACTCCCTGTGCTCTTGTCATTCCTTGACTAATTTTGAACCTGCAATTCAAAGCTGCTTTTAGACAGCACAACACAATTTTACTGATAATATCAGGATCTGATTTCATAGGGTCATTCTGGAGTTCCTGGGGCAAATTTCAAAATGCCCAGTTTAATAGCCCAAGTCGTCCAACCAGAAAAGATCCAAAAAGGGGGCAATGCCTGAAAGTAATATAGGGAAAATACTGCAGAGGGAATCACATTGTGATCTTCAGAAGAACTTGCTCCTATTAAATCTCTTAATAAGGAATAGATTGGTACAGCCTGGCTTTCCTTGCATCTCAACTAAAAGCAAGGGTTCCATTGTCTCAACAAATTCTCAAAGTTCCTTCCAGGCTTCACATCTGTTACATTCTTGATTTGTTCCTATGGAAAGCAAAATCTTCCAACATTAACATGCTAATTTAATGACTTCTTTTATCTCAGAAAGAGATGACTTTACAGACTGTGTTCTAGATGTTGGTATCTCATCAATGCACAGCATGTCAATTTATGTGATTAACTATCATTATATTACATATTGTTGGGGAGGCTGAGCACACTTGCTCCAAGCCAGGGACCAGATTTACAGCTACAGCACTGTACAATCAACTTGAAAAGCTAAGTAAAATGCAGCTGATCAGAAATATTATATTTAAAGAACACTGAAGAAACCACATAGACACTGGTAAGAATAGCATAGTTTAGGAAAGGGAGAGCCACCTCAAGCAGTTGGTAGTTAAGAGGCTGGAGGAATATCATGGCTATAAAGCTCTCTCCACCTGGGAGTGTGTGGTCTCAACCCCAGGCAGGGATCCCAAACCCAGAGCAGCAGAGACAGGAAGAAGAGCCCACATAGCATCAGCCAGAGGGAATTAGGGGATTCTGTCTACCTGGGAGACTCAGACCACACCTTCCCAGTGAAGGAGTACTCCTATTTTTAGCAGTCCCAGCCTGAGAAGTTTGTTCCAGGCACTGACTGCTGGAGAGGCTGCACTGCCATGTTTGGATCCAGCAGAGAAGTCTGCAGACTGTACCCAGCAGTGACTATGCGGGACCCTCTATTTTCTTGAAAGGCATTGTGCAGAGCCCCAATCAGTGACTAAATTGTGTGGCTTGGGGTAAGGTGAAAGGTCTTTCCAACCTCTAGCACATTGTCAGAACCCCCCGCGCTCACCTGTGGAGCCACCCAAACTGCCCCATCCTGCTGGGTTGGTGGCACAGGGGAATGGCCCAGGATTTATGGCCTGCACTGTGGAGTTTGGAGCCTAAACTGGGGATTTCAGCCCCCATTTTGCTGAAACCAGTTGTGCATAGAGATCAAAGTCCTGCACAGGGCTGATTTTCTACCCCCTTCTGGTTGATCTGGTGGCATAAGGGCACAGGTGCCATGCAGAGCTTGGATTTTTGGATTGTATCCCTAGGGAGGCTTCTGTCAGAGAGAAGATGGGTGAATGCTGAGCTCTGTGGCTGCATTGTAAGGAGGCTGATCTAAGGTTCCTATGAGTTCAGCCAGCCAGACCCAAGAATGAGAGGTAGAGCCTGTCCCTTCCTCCTGCAGGCTGCAGACCCCGCCCCCAACAGGAGACTATTTGGTTCAGCCTTGTGAAATCCTAGATACCCCTCCTGGGTACAGTTCTGTGGGGGAGAACTGTACAGGAGAGTGGCTCAGAGTTGGACATTCAAAGTGTGATACCCTCAGAGTCTAGGACTGGAAGTGCCTAGCCAACTGCTGTGGGCTAGAGCAGCAACATCGTCAAACAAAAACTCTTTTACCTATCCCCCTGAACTCAGGGAAGCTGAACCTGCTCCTGCAGAGGAGACTGCAGGCCGTACCCAACATGAACCTGCAGAAAGGCCACTTAGGGGGAACTAGAGTTGGAGTCTCTGGTAGAGACTGAGAAGTCTGGCTTTAAAGCATAGACTAATTTCTCCTTATTGAGTGCAGAATCCCCAAGCAGGGGTCCTACTAGCCTGAACTAGGCTAGCCTGAGTTCATTCTACAGATTTTCTTTGGAAAGCTCTGGGGGAAGACCAGGCAACCTCAGCAGGACGGTGGAGTAGCTGATAGGTGGAGATGGATCACAGGATCATTAATTTGACTACAGATCTGCCCCGAGCTCCGGGCTGAAAGAAGCTGACCCATTTATACATATTGGCCCCTCCCACGCACACACAGATCTAGTAAATGCAGACACAAACAGTGAATATAGTGGTAACTACACTCAGGTAGCCCAAGTCCAATTATACACAACATCTGACAGTGACCTGTATCTGAAGCCCACTCAAAAGAACCCAGAACCAACACAACCAGTGGTGGACTTCAGACCACACCAGAGCTTGATCAGCTACATACACAAATGGGATACCCAAAGGTGGATCCCAGAAGTCTCAGTGTCTCATAGATGGTGATAAAGATTTACCTCTATAGATACCAAGGCTCAAGGGTTAACAATTGTGTCACTGAGCCCATCAAGACACTTTAAGACCATACCTACACAGCAGTTTGCATGCTATTGTTGGGGTTGAGCCTCATAGTCAGCCAACCTGAGGATTAATTCCACCCACAAAAGGTCCAACAGCAATCAACACTCAATTACAACATGAGGGTCTAAGCAATTCACACAAGAAACACATCATAATCAAAATGGTCAAAATTAAAGACAAAGAGAGAATCCTAAAGGCAGCAAGAAAGAAAAATCAGTTACTTACAAGGGAGTTCCATTAAGACTGTCAGCTGAGTTCTCAACAGAAGTACCTCAGGCCAGAAGAGATTAACATAAAATATTCAAAGTAATGAAAAGTAAGAAACTGAATTCAAGACTGCACTATCCAGCAACATTATAATTTTAAAAAGAGGGTGAAATAAAGAGCTTCCAAGACAAAAAAAAAAGACTAGAGGTTTTCATTACCACCAAACTAGCATTTCAAGAAATGCTAAAGGGACTACTTTAAGAAGAAAAAATATATAAAGAGAGAAGAACATAGGTCTAAAGAATTAAAATGTTAATAAATAAGCACCTATGAATAATAACCTTAAATGTAAATGGATAAAATGCTCCTATCAAAAGACATAAGCTATGCTAAAAGTGATTAGTTTAAGGTTAGGAGGGGATGGTTTAATAAATTTAAGAAAAGAAGTGTATGATAATAGATTAAACTATATTAGATATGTACTGTATATAAGAAAGGTTAAAGCAGGGAATCTATTTTTTTAAAAATATATATTTTATTGATTTTCTACAGAGAGGAAGGGAGAGGGATAGAGAGCCAGAAACATCGATGAGATAGAAACATTAATCAGCTGCCTCCTGCACACCCCTCACTGGGGATATGCCCACAACCAAGGTACATGCCCTTGACCAGAATTGAACCTGGGACCCTTCAGTCCCCAGGCCGATGCTCTATCCACTGAGCCAAACAGGTCAGAGCAAGCAGGGAATATTTTATGGGTTGGGCATGGATTAATTCAATTTACATATTTGTAATGAGAAAATATGATTCAGTTTTTGAACAATTGCTTCTTGAACAGTCTTCTGGAACAAATAATGTTTGAGAACCGAAGTTCCACTGTATATAAAGAACTTATACAACTCAGCACCAGGAAGAAAAATAGTCCAATTTAAAAATGGGCAAAGGGGGGATAGAAAATGGTAGCTGAATAGGCAGCACTGTCATGCAGCTCCTCCTAGGGCAAGGCCAGAAAAGCAACTAAATCGGAGAACATCCACCCTGAATTAACAAATTAGACACAGCTGAGGAGACAATTTTCAATAAGGAAGGTCAGAGGATGCCTAGAGAACACTGCTTGCCAGACATAACCCCTATAGAACCACCACCGTGGCTGGGCAGTGAGTGGCGCAGTACCACCCAGCAGGCTCCCAGATATCTGCACCACCAAAGTGAGCTCCCTCACCAGGCCTCCTCACCAGCCCACTGGAACCCAGCATTCTATGATCCAGCTCCAAGACCCTGCAGTGAGCACAAGCCAGGGGGAACCCTGTGCCCCACCCCTGCCCCAGTACCCAGAACTGTGCTACTAGCATTACCTGGAGCCACCTGGTGCCTGCTCCACTCCGAGCCCCAGGACCTGCTGCGGGGTTACCTGGAAAACCCAGAGCACACCCCACCAAGGGCCACAGGAGGACTATGAGACCCAGAGGAACAGGTGTCCACTCCACCCTGGCCCACAGGACAGCCTTGATGGAATAACCCAAAGCAACCCATAGCCACTTCATCCAGCCCAGGAGGGATGACCCAGAGCAACCCAGTTCATGCCTCACTCATGGGCACAGGGGAGCTCTGACTGTGTGATCCAGAGCAACCAGCGACCTCTCCATCCTGGTTCCTGGGACAGTCCTGCAGGGGCCATCTGGAGCAAGCCATTATGCAACTCACTCCAGGTGACAGTAGAGCGCGGACTGAGGTAACCAGGCCAAACCACCCCCGCTCCACACTGAGGAGCGGCAAACTGGAGCAACCAAATATGCAACTCACTTCAGGCTACAAGGAAGTGAGGATTGTGTGACCCAGAGCAACCTCTTCCCACCCCACTTTGAGCCCAGGGTCTTGCTGCTGGGGAAACCTGGAGTAACCAAGCATGTTCCTCAAGAGGGCCACAGGGGAACTCTGACTGTGTGACACAGAGCAACCTGCACCTGCTTCCTCTTGGCCCCTGGGACAGTCCTTCAGGGGCTACACAGAAAAAACTCATCACACTGGGCAACAGGAGAGTGCTGCTAAGGTGACCCAGAGCAAGCCAGTGTGCCCATCCAGGGGCCACAACACTGCACTGCAAGTGCACTGCCAGAGGGACCTGGAGTGCCATCCTGGCACAGGTGCTGGAGCCACAGAGAGAACTGCATGCCAGAGGGCTCTGGGTTCTCACAGGTAGTCACATACCAGAGGAACTGTGCATGCACTCCTACCACCCCAAGCATCTGAAGCAGACAACTGAGGGACCAGAATCATAGGAGAAGGGGATACAATTCAGAATAGAGACAATAAATGCATGAGACTCAAGGCAGACCCAGCCTGTGAGCTAACAATTTACAAAAAATTACCCGGATAGGGTCTTCAACCTTTAAAACCCCAAGCAGGATGCCCAGCAAAGAGACAGAAAAAAATGGGGAGACAAGGAAACAATCCCCCCAAGGAAAGAAGAGGAGGAATCACCAGAAAAGGCACTGAATGAAATGGAGGCGTGCAATTTGTCAGAAAAAGAATTCAGAGTAAGGGCCACACAGTTCATAATCCAGATGGATGACAAAATCAACAACTTATGTAAGAGTCAAGAAGAAATAAAAGATGATATAGCAACAATAAAAAACACAATGTAAGGTTTCAACAGTAGACTGGAAGAACCAGAGGACCAAATTAGTGAGGTACAAGATAGGGCATAAAAACAAACAAACACCAATCTGAACAGCAATTGGAGGAAAAAAATTAGAAAGCAGGAGGATAGCCTAAGGGAGCTTTGGGACAACATGAAACAAAGTAACATGCATAAAGTAGGGGTTCCAGAGGACAAGAAGAGGAGCAAGGATTAGAAAACCTATTTAAAGACATAAAGACAGAAAACGTCCCTGATTTGGGAAAGAAAAAGTCACACAAGCACAGAGAGTCACACATAAGATGAATCCAAAAGACCCACACCAAGACACGTGGTAATTACAATGGCAAACGTTAATGACAAAGAGAGAATCTTAAAGGCTACAAGAGAGAGAAAGAGAGTTACCTACAAAGGATCTCCCATTATATTATCAAATGATTTTTCAACAGAAACACATGAGGCCAGAAGGGAATGGAAAGTATACAAAGTGATGCAAAGCAAAGGACTGAATCCAAGAACACTCTATCCAGCAAGGCTATAATTCAAAATTCAAGGGGAAATCAGAAGCTTCACAGACAAAAAACAAACAACAACAACAAAAAACAACTAAGGGACTTTATCACTACCAAGCCATCAAGGCAAAAAATGCTAAAGGGACTGTTGTAAAAAGAAGACATAGAAAGGGAAGAAGGAACACAGGCATAAAGAATAAAAATGGCTATAAACAAGTACCTATAAATAATAACCTTAAATGTAAATGGTCTAAATCAGGGGTCCTCAAACTTTTTTAACAGGGAGCCAGTTCACTGTCCTTCAGACCGTTGGAGGGCCTATAGTTTAAAAAAAAAACTATGAACAAATTCCTATGCACACTGGACATATCTTATTTTGAAGTAGAAAAACAAAACGGGAACAAATACAATATTTGTATTTTCATGTGGCCCATGGGCCATTGTTTGAGGACCCCTGGTCTAAATGCTCCAATCAAAAGACATAGAGTGGCAGAATGGATAAGAAAAAATGGCCCATATATATGCTGTCTACAAGAGACCCACCTCAGAACAAAGAACTCACTCAAACTGAAAGTGAAGGGATGCCGAGGTCCAGCCCCAGCAGGTCCAGGGGTCCCCAAAGGTGTGGACGGAGTCGGCGAAGAAGGAATGACACGGAGACAGCGTTCAGTTGATCAGCAGCCTAGGCAGGATCTCTAGCCAAGTTCTAGTCAGGATCTCCAGCGAAGTTCTGGTTAGGATCTCCAGCCAGGTTCTGTGGCCATGTTCTCTCGCTAGGTTCTCCAGCCAGGTTCGGTCGCCAGGTTCTGTCCAGGTTCTCTAGCCACGTTCTCTTGCTAGGTTCTTCAGCCAGGTTCTGTAGCCAGCATCTCCAGCCAAGTTCTGTCTAGGTCTTCTAGCCAAGTTCTGGTTCGGTTCTCTCACTAGGTTCTGTCTCTAGGTTCTGTGTCCTGTTGTCTTGTTACATCTGTATTTATACCAGTTGATTTCAATCCTATCAATTTCTATTCCAAAGGTTAGGGCATTTCTTATCTCCATTCCAGGGAGTAAAGATTATGTTGCTTAAGCGTGATTGTTCATAGTTAAAGTGATTAACTACCCGCCTGGCATTTAGTTAAGGGGTTTTATTCCATTCCTAACTTCAGG
>NW_006285235.1:69593-71592 GCF_000327345.1 Myotis davidii | reverse complement strand
GAATAAAAAAAAAAAAACATGACCCATATATTTGCTGTCTGCAAGAGACCCACCTCAGAACAAATGATTCACACAGACTGAGAGTGAAGGGATTGGAAAAACATTTTCAGGCAAATGGAAATGAAAAAAAAAAAAAGCAGGGAAAGCAATACTTAGAGCTGACAAAATAGACCTCAAAGTGAAGGCCATAACAAGAGATAAGGAAGGACACTTCATAATACTAAAGGGATCGATCAATTCAACAAGAGGATATAACTCTGGTAAACATATATGTACCCAATACATGAGCACCTTCATACATTAAAAAAAAAACTTTTGGAAGATATCAAGGAAGAGATTCACAGAAATACAATCATAGTGGGAGGTTTTAATACCCCATAGACATCACTGGATAAATCCGCTAGACAAAAAAATCATCAAAGAAACAGCAATCCTAAATCACTCACTAGATCAGATGGCATTAATTGACATCTTCAGAACATTTCACCCTAAAACTACAGAATATACATTCTCCTCAATTGCACATGAGACATTGTCAAAGATAGACCACAGATTGGGACACAGGCAAAGTCTCTTCAAATACAAGAAGACTGAAATCATATCAAGCATATTCTCAGATCACAAAGGAATAAGATTAAAAATAAACTACAGCAAAAACAATCACAAAAATTCCAATTCTTGGAGCCTCAATAACGTAATTAAACAATGATTGGGTTACCAAGAGATCAAAGAAGAAATAAAAAAAACCCTGGAAAAAAAATGACAATGAAAACACAACAATCCAAAAATCTATGGGACACAGTGAAAACAGTCCTGAGAGGGAAGTTCATGGCATTGCAGGCCTACCTAAAAAAAGAAAAGAAAAAGAAAAACTGGTAATAAATTATCTAACCCTACAACTTAAAGAATTAGAAAGAGAGCAAAAGGAAAAGCCCAGAGTGAGCAGAAGGAAGGATATAATGAAGATCAGAGTGGAAATAAATGGCAAAGAGGCCAAAAAAAACCCCAAACAAACAAAAAAACAATACAAAAGATCAACAAAACCAAGAGCTGGTTCTTTAAAAGAATAAACAAGATTGATGAACCCCTAGCCAGGCTCACCAAGAAGCAAAGAGAACCCAAATAAACCAAATCAGAAATAAAAGAGATGAAATAACAACAGACCCCACAGAAATACAAAGGATTGTAAAAAAAAAAAAAAAATACTATAGACAACTCTATTCCAACAAACTGGTCAACCTAGAAGAAATGGACATATTCTGAGAAAAATACAACCTTCCAAAACTCAATCAGGAAGAATCAAAAAATCTGAATACACAGATAACTATGAAGGAAATTGAAACAGTAATAATAATAAAAAAAATCCAGCAAACAAAAGCCTGGGCCAGATGGCTTCACAGGAGAGTTTTACCAAATATTCAAAGAAGAACAAAAAACTATCCTCCTCAGACTATACCAAAAATATCAAGAGGAAGGAACACTTTCAAGCTCTTTCTATGAAGCCACCATTCCCCTAATCCCAAAACCAAATAAAAACATTACAAAGAAAGAGAATGACAGGCCAATGTCTCTGATGAACATAGATGTAAAATCCTCAACAAAATCCTAACAAATAGGATCCAGCATTATATTAGAAAGATCATATACCATGACCAAGTGAGATTATTCCAAGTATGCAAGGATGGTAAAATACCCACAAATCAATAAATGTGATACATCACATAAACAAATCAAGAGACAAAAATCACATATTCATATCAATTGATGCAGAAAAAGCATTTGACAAAATCCAACACCCTTTCTTGAATAAAAACTGTCAGCAAAGTGGGAATAGAGGGATTATACCTCAACATAATAAAACCCTGATATGACAAACTTACAGCCAACACCATACTCAATGGGAAAAAACTAAACTCATTTCCCCTAAGAACGGAAACAAGACAGGGATGCCCACTTTAACCACCCCTGCTCAATATAGTACTGGAAGTGCTCGCCATAG
>NW_006285235.1:59505-69327 GCF_000327345.1 Myotis davidii | reverse complement strand
AAAAAAAACAATCCCATTTACCATTGCAGCGAAAAATTAAGATACCTAGGAATAAACTTAACTAAGGAGATAAAAGACCTGTACTCAGAAAACTACAGGACATTGAAAAAAGATACAGAGGAATACATAAACAGATGGAAGAACGTACCATGTTCATGGATTAGTAGAATCAACATCAATAAAATGTCCATACTATCCAAAGCAATCTACAGATTTGACACAATCCTTATTTAAATACCAGCGGCATATTTCAAAGATTGAGAACAAACTGTCCAAAAATTCATATGGAATAAAAAAAGACCCCGAATAGCCACAGCAATTCTGAGAAACTGCACAATATGGTTAGGGAAATGCTGTGGGTTTTTGTTTTTGTTTTTAAATAATACATCACTTCAAAGGGCTTGACTTTTCAGCTGACCTCAGTCCTTCTCCCTTTCCTCCTCTAAGTCTCTGCCTGTCCCTCCGTCTGCTGACTTAGTACTACTTTTGTGATGTTCTTTTGAGCAAGAGGAACACAACTGCTTTCTGGTTCAAAACCATGTCATTGAATAACGGGGCAAATGCTGAGGGCTGGCAACATCAGGATTTCTTTTTGACCAGCAATATCTGTTTGCTCAGCTGAGACCTTGTCTATCTCTGTCAGTAGTCACTATCCTTTGTGATGGAAGAAGTCACTGCTAGCCATGGTGTTCACTAGCTGCAGGATGGAGAAGATTCTGGGGTAGAGGAGAGTGGAGGCATTTTCTTCTGGCCTCCATGGGACAAGATAGGCCAGTCTTATACACAGGTGTCCTCAGTGTTTGCTCAGATAATTTGAGTTGCAGAGTTTTGCTTTAAAGAGGGAATTGCAAAAGGAAATGCACAGAAGTCCTCCCCTCCTACTTCTGTTTCCCATCTACTTGGGACCTTGGTGAGGCAGTGTTGACCCAGGACTTACCACCGCCATGAGGAGTTGCTCAGAGACCAAATGGATAGAGTCAAGCCAAAGGAGAGGGATTTATGCAGGAATCAGATAAAGGTGCTTCATCTCAACCAGAGGAGGCTTTCTCCTGCCAACATACATGAAATGATTTTTTTTGGATTCTTAAAACATGCCATGGAGCTCAGAATTTGCCTTATGCTGTCCAGACACCTCAAGAAATGCCTCTGGAAGGTGAGTCAGTCCCAAGGGTAATTCCAAATCCCCTAGGTCACTGGCACAGTCTGAGGAGTTAGGAATTCAGATTTCACTTGGGAGACACAAATTTAAAAGTCCTATAGGTCAGAATACTTCAAATCAAAGTACCTAGAATCATCAGAGGGCTTTAAAATACTTAAAACACAGGACTAGGCCCCATGCTTAACTCACTGAACCAGCAATAGCTTATCAGGGAAAATGCTGCCCTATCTTCTATGTTCAGCTAGAATTTAGCCAGAAATAAATAAATACATAGCAAAACTAGGGGGCATCTGTAGTCCTTTATAGTCAATAAATGCAAAGGTAGTTTCTCACTGCAAGATGGAAAAGAACATTGCTCTCACTGCCATCTCTGCAACACTCACATCTGCCCCACCCTCGCCAATCAAAATCTCCGGAATTGAGGCCAGGAAATATGTCTTTGAAAAAATCCCTGAGCCAGTTCTGACATATATACACTGGGTGAGCATTCCAAAGACTTCACTCAGACTTTGCATCATTTGACATATTTATGTGTTCTACTGGGGTAGGGTTGAAACAAGCCCTGTTTCTGGGTCACTCCAACACTAATCAGACACCTGAGTGACTCTGAAGTGCTCCTCAAAGACTTATTCCAGCATAGATGCCAGGAGATGGACTGGTTTTTAACTAGTAGGAAAAAGTCCTACTCCAATGCTATAATCCAGTGAAGTGGGTCAAGCCCATATTGCAAGTACAGGCTGAGCTCCTGAGAATACTGGTTCTGGTCTGAGTGTCCATTCACCCCTTATGACACTCAGAACGAGGTGGGATGCCTGCTCTGGGTCCACTCTCAGTTCCTAAGATGAAGCTGGTCCTTCACCCTCTGCAGATGGACCCTGCAGGCTGTGTCTCCAAGAGCCTGGTGAAATACACAGTCTCTTGATTCTCACCAGCCTCTCTCACAGCTCCTGGGATACTTGAGGTCCCTTTGGTCATCACATATTGGGGACCTACTGTGCACCACCCACTGCACTAGCCTCCTTAATTTCATTCACTAGTAAATATTTAATTTTAATAATTACTCAAATAACCATGTGTAGAAGGGTCTATTCACCCTCTCAAGCCTTGCTTACCTATAAGGAAACAAGACTCTGAGGGCTTCCTTGATGAGGGCTTCCAAAGAGACTCTTTGGAAAGGATGGTTCCCTATCTGCTCTCAACGGAAGTGCATCCACATTCTAACTGACACATGTACTTTTCATAAAAGTTTATTTCAATAATGCATCTCACATAACATTGTAGCTTCTTCTGACTTAGTCTCCACCTGTACAGTTAAACCTACCAATGACCATGGGCTGCACTTGTTAGAAACAGCACATTTCTGGAGCTGTAGATGGCTCCATTGAATATGTTGCTCAGAATTTATTTAAAGTTAGCAGATAAAGAACCATCAACGTACATCAGCCCAAGCTGAACTGAAAGTCATTGATAGCATTAATTATAATAATAACATTATTTTAGCACGCTCACTATTCTGGGAATTGTGACTAGTCTTGTAAAGCTCTGTGGATGCAATTTAATTTTCTGTAGTCCTCAGATTAACACTGTGAGCTAGCTGTTAATATTATCTCCAAGTTAAGAAGTCAGGAGCATGAAGAGCTGACCAAACCATCCATCATCGCGTGGGGGTAAGGGCAGCTTCAAATCCATGGAGAGTCAACAGATGCCACATTCTAAATAATGCCTGGAAGGAAAAAAGTCTGACTGACTATTCCTTAGATATTCCTTAGAATACCACTTCCAAATTCCAAAATTTATAAATTCTAGACTTAGAATTGGACCCGCCCACTTTATTTTAGTTCACTATTCTATCCTACTTCCAATCTGTCTGTTGGAGAAAAAATCCCCTGTAATATTTCAGTATGTCTTGTTTCCAACAAATAGGATGATTATATGAGAAAGGAAGAAAAAAAGTCCTGTGGGCAAATTGTAAGTAAAGCCTGTTAACCCTCAAACAAATGCCATGCCCAAGTATTGGTTCAAACTGCAGAAACAAAGCTCAGAGGAAATAATAAGAAAAACTTCTTTTCTCTTTGCTTCCTGGGAAAGTACCATTTTCATTAAACATTAAAGCATTTTTGGGTAAAGAACCCATTGCACTTGGCTATTTACAAACTATGTTTCACCCAAAATATAAATGTATAATACAGAATTAAAGATGAGATACTTAAAGATGATTTCTTAGGAAAACTTTCAAGAAACAGAGAATTATAAGTGGCTTATACTTCCAATTCTCATGACTAAACAGAGGCATCTGGTCAACAGTTGGCACACAAGACACTATTGCTCACTCATTGAAGTTGACATAAGTTTGAAAGCTGGATGGCTTTATGTTTGTCAGAAGCTATAGAACAAACGTAAAACACAGAATCAATTTGTGTTACAGAGGGTTTTTTTGGTCTATGAAAATAAAACCAAACCACAAAATCTCTTCAGATTCTTGAGGCCATGGATCTCATTAGAAACCTAAACAAGAGTTTTCTTATAAAATTGTACCCAAAAATTATTGTGGGGAATGATAAAATCTCCACCAGTCTCTATCTAGTGCCAAAATAGTAAGAAAAAAAAGTACATGATTTATTTGGTCTTTTGAATAAACAAGACCCATCCTGGTCCCTCTGCCTAAAATGAAACTTCTCCTGATGAAGCCCTGGGCATCCTTCATGACCAGACTCCACATTACCTCTCAAGCTCCCCTAACTCAGCCCAAGCATTATTCCAGAGTTCTGGCCTGAAGCTTGCCTCCCTGACCCTCCCAACAACGGTACCAGGAAAACATTTGTAACATTTCATTGGTTGCTTTATAGATCAACTGTGGGACATCAAGCTTGTATATATGAGCATTGCATAGTTCTGTTCACAACAGCAGAGTTTTCCAACCTCCATACCATGGTTCACTATACACTGACATCCCAGTAACAGTCTTGGAAAATGCCTACCAGGTGATAATGATAAAGTTGGCTTTATTGTGTATTGTATATGGGAGTAGAGGGGAGGTGGAAGGTGGCAATAGTGTGTTTGGTATCCTCAGAACTCCATCAAAGAACCTAAATGGACCCCATCTAGAAGCCAGACATTTGACCTAAATAGTTCAAAGGACCAAAAACAACTTAGAGCTAATCAAGGTGTGGGGAGGTAGAAAGACAGATAGAGAAAAATCAGGAAGAGAGAAAGCGAGGGAGAACTAGGGAATAAACTAGTAAATTTGAAGAAGGTAACTTTTAAGTTTTCAAAAATCAGTTTCAAAAAGTTGAGTGCTATCAACATTAGCCATAGAAGCCAGGTTTGTAGAAACAGAAGTTTATGCCAAAGCCATGATGAAACCTTGTCTATTATTAGATAGGATACAGTTAACCTTTCATATCCTTGGTTCTGCATCATCGATTTAACTAACTGGGTTGGGAATCCTCAGATGTGGAGGGCTGAGCGTATGCACAGGTTTACACCATATTATATGAGTCTTGAACATCCTCGCACTTTGGTATCTGCAGGGGTCCTGGAACTAATTTCCAACAGATACCAGAGAACAACTAAAGTATTTGGGGGAGTCAAAATTATACATGAAATTTCTACTGTGCAGGGTTGGCCTGCTTAATCTTACCATTATTCAAGGTTATACATTTATGTGGAATTTATATCCATGCAAACTTTATAATACAATGGAAATTTCTCAAGAATTGAACATAATTGAACAACTTAAAATAAAAGTACAATAAAAGGAAGTTTAGGAGATATGTGAACAGGCTAGCCCACTAAACATGATTGTAATAGCCAACCTACCTATGATTAAAAATGAGAAACAAAATGCAACCTAGAAAGAGACAAATCCCACATTATAGAAATATATCCCAAGAAACTAGAAACACCAATCAGAAAGGATATATGTAACCCTATGTTCATAGCAGCACAATTTACAATAGCTAAAATTTGGAAACAGCCTAAGTGCCCATTAGAAGATGAGTGAATTAAAAAACTATGGCACATCTACACAATGGAATACTATGCTGCTGTAAAAAAAAAGGAATTCTTACCATTTGCAATAGCATGGATGGAACTGGAGAGCATTATTATAAGCAAAATAAGTCAGTCAGAGAAAGATAAATATCACATGATCTCACTCATTTGTGGATTATAATGAATAACATAAAGTGATGAACAAAAACAGATTCAGAGACAGAGAAGCATCGATCAGATGCTTAAACCTCAGAGGGAAGGTAGGGGAGAGTGTGGGTAAGGGGGAGAGATCAACCAAAGGGCTTGTATGCATGCATATAAGCCTAACCAATGGACACAGACATCAGGGGGTGAGGGCATGAACAGGGAGGGGAGTAATGGGAGGATAAAGACATATATGTAATACCTTCATCAATTAAAATGTATTTGGCTATCAGGTACTAGAAATAGCAAACCAAAGTTGATGCAGTAGCTAAGAAACTGACAAAAGAATCATAAAAATGTTTAAAAATTAAAAATATTACATATTTTCTAAAATGGTGCCCTAAGGATAAAACAATACTAGTTGAGTACAACTTCTAAGACATCTTCAAACGTAAGAACCAGGGCCTCTGCTCACCTGCCAATCCTTTTCTGCTTCAACCATAAACGCTCCATATTCTCTTCCAAGGACTTCCTGTTAGGAGTCCTCATTGTCACCTCTCTCACTGTCTCCTCTGTCACCAGATCACTCTTCAGAGACACTGCCAACTTCCCAACATGCTGCCATGTGATCAGTGAGCTCCCTCGGTGATTTACACTTTGACTGTAAGAGTCCTGAGACCAGGGACCAATCCTCTTCTGTGTTTCAGGTAGCAGATTTGTTAAATGAACAAACACTAATTCTAGTGGGGGACAGGAAGTGGGCGGGAGCCCTGGGATAAAGTAGATGGACAATGCCTGGCCCAGTGTACCCTGGAGTAGGTCCCAGGTAAGACAAAATGAGCTCTGGGCACCTGAGATCAGGGTCCAGTAAGGCCTTTTACAATTTTACAGCTCTGACAGGAGCCCACCCTAGTTGTAACCATAACCAAAGCTCTAACAGCCTCTGAAGTCATAAGTAAATCTAATTACACCCCTAGAAATGGGAAATATGGAAGGGGTCTCAGAGAAATGCTTTTCATGAGATTTTAGGCTCAGAGTATATTAATGCATCTTCTTCCATAACATGCATTAAAATTCAAATTTCTATTGCTGGATATAAATGTAAGGGAGCTGACCCAGCAGCTACAATACTTCTAGTGATGGCTTATTATAATAAATGAGATAACCATGGCATGCATATCACTCCCCATCCCTCTCTACATTGTGTGGATGGTTTTCATACAGTGTCTTTGAAAAAACGTATTTTTCATTTTGGGTAAAGATTTTCACGCAGTCCCCCTTGTCCAGAACAAAAGAAGAAATACAGAGCCATGAGCGCTCAGGATAAAAATATGAATGTTGTTTGACCATCGGCCTCTCAAAAGAGATTAGAAAAAGGGTATGCATGAAACAGACTCCAGGTCAAATACCTAGAAACATGAAAGAAAACAAAAGGCTAGATAAATGCATGTGTATTTAAAGAGCTGTTTGAAGGCAAAAATAGGAATGACCCTTTAGGATTACGAATTATTTCTGGCTCAGACTTTGCAACAGAGTAAATGCACTCATGCTAATTTCACTTTTTAAAAATAAGATGCCAAGATCAAACAGAGAACACTTAATTTAGAATTGGCTGCCCATGGCTATGCCCATCGTTCATTTTTTTCTGAATCTCTTTCTTCCAAAAATAATTAAGAAGCCTCATAGATAAAAATATGCCAATATTTCACAAATGAAACACTATTGAAACAGACATCATGAATAACTGATACATGCTAAAATGCCTCTGTCCTCATACAAACAAGTCATTATTTTATTTGCTCTTGGTGTTTCCACCTGTCAAAATATCAAAAGCAAGTCTCTGCAAAGTGGAAATTTGAATAAAACGTGAACAGAATCTCCTGAGATTGACTTCAGGGAAATGGAGATTTTTGTGGCCAAAAAAAGCACTTCTTCCCATGTGCAGGCCTCAAAGTGACAGTTCTTTTGTTTGTAAACGTGCATCACCTCATGGTAAGTGCTTTAAGAGCTCCAAGAACAAAGCTGTACATGCATGTTTTCTAAACCATCTCTGAAATGTGTGTGTGTGTGTGTGCATATATGTGTGTGCATGTGAGCATACGTGTACCTACACACCTACCCTTAGTCCTACTTGAATATCAAGAGGCATGATGATCTGGACTAACTACATGTTTAAAAGATGAGGCTAGATCTTCCAACCGAAGTTATTTGTTTAAGTAGATGTGTACTAATATGTCTCCAAACAGTCACTGCTTACCATAAAATGCCACCAGAAAGGCAGTACCCAGTTGGTGATGTAGCCAGGCTTTCAAGTTGTGCTGATCTGAAGGAAAGTACAGAGTGCACATCACTCCAGGCCTTCCCGAGGCCACAAGTCTTCTGGAAACACTTCTGCTGCATCTCTCTCTCTCTCTCCTCTCCCTCTCTCTCTCTCTGCAGCTGTCTCCCTATGAAAAGCCTGGAAGAGATATCAAAATGCAGTTATTTTTTACACAGAGCACATTCCATAAAACCCAGGCTTCTCTTGCAAAGTTGACACTTCTTTTCTGTTAATCCTTCACCTCTTATCTTTCTCCATTTTTCATCTCATTAATCCACAGAATTCAACCACTGTCTCCAAACACACTTTCTGTGGCTCCAGGCCTTCAGCCCCACCCCAACCCACACTTGGACCTAAAAATGGCATCTCATTGACTTCCCAGAACCCAGAAAGGCAGGACCACAGGCTCCCAGCATCCCCTGCATCTCAGACCCAGGCTGGCCTGAACCCCAACTCCCAGTGCTGAGCTCTGTCTGGTATTGGAATTCAAAGATGTGTGACCATTTATGAAAATGTGCATTTTGTGCAGTTCCATGTTAAACCTGACACTGCAGTTAAAGAATGGATCAGGCTAATGGTCATAAGTAAGAGACAGTGATCAGAAAGCTCACCTGAGACTCTGACTCTAATCCACTACAAAAACATTCATAACTTGCTTGATTCATTAAATATCTTTTGAGATTTCACTATCTTTTTAAAATATTTTTTATTGTTGATAGTGATACAGATGTCTCCCATTCATCCCTTTACTCTCCTCCACCCAGCCCCTACCCATCCCCCTCCAGGTCTTCACCACCTGATTGCCTGTGTCCATGGGCTATGCATCTAGGTATATAAGTTCTTTAGTTTATCTCTTCTCGTCCCCCCACCCACACATCAAGGTATGTCGATCTATTCCATGCCTCCATGCTTCTGGTCTTATTGTATTGGTCAATTCCTTTTGTTCATTAAATTCCACAAATAAGTGAAATCATGAAATACTTATCTTTCTCAGATTGGCCTATTTCACTGAGCATAATATTTTCCAGGTCCATCCATGCTGTTCCAAAGGGTAAGAGACACCACTTTTTAACAGCTGCATAATATTCCATTGTGTAAATGTCCCACACAAAGCTTTTTTATTCATTCATCTACTGATGGGCACTTAGGTTGTTTCCAAATCTTAGCTATCATAAATAGCACTGCTATAAACATAGGGTATTTCAGGAGTTTTAGGATATATTCCCAGAAGTGGGATCACTGGGTCCAATGGCAGTTCAATGGCCATTTGTATGTCCTCTTTGGAAAAATGTCTATTCAGGTCTTCTGCCCATTTTTTAATTGGATTGTTCATCTTTCTTTTGTTGAGTTGTATGAGTGATTTATATTTTGGATATTAACCCCTTATCAGATGTATGATTGGCAAATATGTTCTCCCATAGAGAGGGTTCCCTTTTCATTTTGATAGTGGCTTCTTTTGCTGTCCAGAAGCTTTTTGTTTTGATGTAGTCCCATTTATTTATTTTCTCCTTATTGCCTTTGCCCTCTTGGGCCTAGAAAATGTATCAGCAAAAATCTGCTACATGAAATGTCTGAGATTTTACTGTCTATGTTTTCTTTTAAGATTTTTATGGCTTCATGCCTTACACTGAAGTCTTTTATCCATTTTGAGCTTATGCTTGTGTATGGTGTAACTTGGTGGTCTAGTTTCATCCTTTTGCATATGTCTGTCTAGTTTACCCATAAATATTTGTTAAAGAGACTGTCTTTACTCCATTGTACCTTCTTGCCTCCTTTGTGAAATATTAATTGACCATAATGGTGTGAGTCCATTTCTGGGGTCTCTGTTCTGATCCATTGCTCTATATGCCTCTTCTTTTTTTTCTTTTTTTTCAGTTTCTCTTTCTTTCTTTCTTTTTTATTGCTTTATTGCTTAAAGTATTACAAAGGGTATTACATATGTGTCCTTTATTACCCCGCCCTTTACAATCTCCTGTCCTCCCCTACCCCCCAGTGTTTTATGTCCATTGGTTATGCTTATATGCATGCATACAAGTCCTTTGGTTAATCTCTTACCGCCCTCCCTCCTGCCCCCCAACCCTCCCTGGCCTTCCTGCTGCAGTTTGACAATCAGTTTGAGGCAGCTCTGCCTCTGTATCTATTATTGTTCATAAGTTTATAATGGTCTTTATTATCCATGAATGAGTGAGTTTATGTGGTATTTTTG
>NW_006285235.1:38904-54269 GCF_000327345.1 Myotis davidii | reverse complement strand
GGTGAAATTTAGACAGCGGGTAAGAAGAATAGGGAAAATCTAAAGCAGGAATAGGGTAAGAGAAACAGGACAGCAAAAGGGGAAAAGTGGGGAAGAGGGTTTTAGCACAGAGGCAAAATTGATGTAGAGAAAAATGATGCTAAAGAAACAATGAAAATAGAATGGAGAATACTAGTCCCAAAATAAAATAAAGAGAAAATAAAATGACACTTTAAAAAATGGTAAAATGGTAGCCGTAATAATACTGCTTAAAAATAAAAATGTATTAATTAAATGAGTAAAATCAGGTGATGAAAAAAGAAAAAAATTGTTTCTTAGTTAAAAGGTGAAAAAGTAATAAAAAAATAATTAAAAATGTGCAGTAATGAAGGTGCCTCAGATCTTCTACTCTTCTTTTTGGCACACCAGGTATTCAGGAGAATGTTGAATTTTCCTCTGATACACTGTTCTTCCATGTTGTAAGCCACAGTCCTGATTTTAAGGCAGGCCGTATTGGTTTCCCAGACAGCCTTTATCTGTATTTACAGAAGAGTCAGTTCATGGCTCTGCCTCTGGGTGGCACTGTGTCAGAATTGACCTCTGAGGCTATAAGTCCTCTCTGATCAGGAGTTCTCTATTATACCTGAAACTGGCTTGGGAAAGTCCTCCGCCCAGAGCTGGTTCCCCAGTCATCACTCCCCACTGTGTTTCCCAGGCTCCCCAAAAACAACCTTCCCCTACAGGCTCTGCGAGTGACCCCAATTGGGTAATCCCATGCACTGGGTTCAACAATCAAACACACAGATTTAAGAGGAAATGTGAAAACAAGAGCCTGGGAAGCTGTGCAAACTCACAGGGCTCCACCTTCCAGATCTACACGGAGTCTCTGTGCCCGCGCTCTGGTCCCTGGCTCCAAGTAGCTGGCAGACTGGCAAAATCTGAGGCTGCCCATTTGCATCCAGTCCAACTGTGGGCTTATTTATAGTGGTCCCTTCTGCCAGCAACCCTGGGGGAGCCCTTCCACGCTCGTGGGTCACACTGGCCCCAACAGCCGCGGACTTTGTGGGGCGCGGATTCCCCCCGCCCCCCGACGCGCGTTTCACTATCCAACCTAAATTGCAAACTGCACCTTTGGGGGAAGTCTAACCTTTCTGTGGGGGAGAAGCAGGGCTCCTCTGAGTTCACGTACTTGTGCTGCTTGAGATCTGTTGCTTCCTGGTTAGTAGCCAATCTCTGGATGCCAGTAACAGCCACTCAAGATGGTGCAGTCTCCGTGGCTAAGCCGGCAGACTGGGAGAGGTTTCAGCCTCAATCTCTAACTGTTCCCTTTTTCTAGTTCTCTGTCTTTCCTGGCTTCAGACTGTCTCTCAGCTGAATCTCCTCTGCTTATTTGGGCTGTATGTTACCTGTTTCAGCTGCTCGCCCTTATCTGCTCTGGGACAAGGCACCGACACATCTGTCTAAACCTCCGCCATTTTTTTCTCTCCTATGTGCCTGTTCTTGTGCCAGTACCAGGCTGTTTGGGTTATAATGGCTTTGTAGTATAGTTTGATATCCAATATTGTGATCCCTCCAACTTTGTTGTTCTTTCTTAAGATTGCTGCAGCTATTCGAGATCATTTATGGTTCCTTATACTTTTTTTTAAGTATCTGTTCTAGTTCAGTGAAGTATGCTATTGGTATTTTAATAGGGATTGTCTTGAATCTATAGATTGCTTTGGACAGTATAGACATTTTAATGATGTTAATTTTTCCAACCCATGAACATGGTATACTTTCCATTTTTTTGGTATCTTTTTCTATTCCCTTTTGTAATGTTCAATAGTTTTCCAAATATAAGTCTTTTACCTCCTTGGTTAAATTTATTCCTAGGTATCTTATTTTTTTATACAATTGTAAATGGGATTTTTTTTTAGTTTCTCTTTCAAAGAGTTAATTATTAGTGTATAAAAATGCCATCAATTTTTAATGTAGATTTTGTATCCTGCTACCTTGCTAAATTCATTTATTAAGTGTACTTGTTTCCTGGTGGAGTCTTTAGGATTTCCTATGTGCAATATCATGTCATCCACAAATGACAGTTTTACTTCCTCTTATCCAATCTGGATGTCTTTTATTCTTTTCCTTGCCTGGTTCCTGTGGCTGGAACTTCCAGTACTATGTTGAATGACAGTGGTGAAAGTGGACATCCTTGTCTTATTCCTTTCTTAAGGAAAATGTTTTTTAGAATTTTCACAGTGAGTATTATGTTGGCTGTAGGTTTGTCATATATGGCCTTTATTATCTTGAGGTATGATCCCTTCATTCCCACTTTCCTAAGAGTTTTTATGAAAAAAAAGTTTGCTGGATTTTGTCAAATGCTTTTTTAGCATCTATTGATATGACCATATGATTTTTATCTTTCAATTTGTTTCTGTGATGTATCTCATTTATTGATTTGTGACTATTGTACTAGCCTTGCATCCCCAGAACAAATCTCACTTGATCATGGCATATTATCTTTTTAATATATTGCTGGGCCAATGTATAATTATTTTTTGGGGATTTTAGCATCTGTGTTCATCAAGAATACTGGCCTATAATTTTATTTCTTTATAATGTCTTTACCTGGTTTTGGAATTAGGATAATTCTGGCTTCATAAAAAGAGCTTGGAAGTGTTCCTTCCTCTTAAATTTTTTGGAATAGTTTGAGGATAGGTGTTAGTTCTTCTTTGAATGTTTCTAAAATTATCCTGCAAATCCATCTAGTCCAGGACTTTCATTTGCTGGGAGTTTTATTATTATTATTATTACTGCTTCAATTTCATCAGTTCTTAATGGGCTACTCATGTTTTCTGATTCTTCCTGGTTCAGTTTTGGAAGACTGTATTTTTCTCGGAATTTGTCCATTTTCCCCAGGTTTTCCAGTTTGTTAGCATATAATTGATCAGCTGCCTCCTGCACACTCCCTATTGGGGATGTGCCTGCAACCAAGGTACATGCCCTTGACTGGAATCAAACTTGGGACCCTTCAGTCTGTTGGCCAATGCTCTATCCACTGAGCCAAACCAGTTAGGGCTGGCC
This sequence comes from Myotis davidii, assembly GCF_000327345.1. NCBI lineage: Eukaryota > Metazoa > Chordata > Mammalia > Chiroptera > Vespertilionidae > Myotis > Myotis davidii. The sequence goes on along the minus strand of NW_006285235.1, from coordinate 51,227 downwards.
TGAGTGTTTCTATTGAGAAGTCATTTGACATTCTAATGAGAACTACTTTGTAGGAAATTTTCCATCTCTCTCTTACTGCCTTTAAAATTCTTCCATTGTCTTTAACATTTGCTATTTTGATTATGATGTATCTAAGTTGAGCCTCTTTTGGTTCCACCTGTTTAGGACTCTCTGTGCCACCTGAACTTGTGCAGCATTTTCCTTCTCCAGGTCTGTCATTGTTTCTTCAAACAGGTTCTCTGTTCCTTGCTCACCTGTTCCCTTTCTGGTATTCCTCTAATGTGGATGTTGTTAGATTTCAGGTTGTGCCAGGCCTCCCTTAAGCTATATTTTATTTTATTTTATTTTACTTATTTATTAAGGTATTACATATGTGTCCTTATCACCCAATTGCTGCCCACCCCCCAACTCATGCCCTCACCCCCCTGATATCTGTGTCCATTGGTTAGGCTTACATACATGGATACAAATCCTTTGGTTGATCTCTCCCTCTTACTCCCACAATCCCCTACATTCCCTCTGAGGTTTGACAATGTGATCGAAGCTTCCCTGTCTCTGAATCTGTTTTTGTTCATCAGTTTATGTTGTTCATTTTAATCCATAAATGAATGAAATCATGTGATATTTAACTTTTTCTGACTGACTTATTTCGCTTAGCATAATGCTCTCCAGTTCCATCCATGCTGTTGCAAATGGTAAGAACTCCTTCTTTTTTATAGCAGCATAGTATTCCATTGTGTAGATGTACCATAGTTTTTCAATCCACTCATCTTCTGATGGGAACTTAGGCAGTGTCCAAATCTTAGTTATGGTAAATTGTGCTGCTATGAACATAGGGGTACATGTGTCATTTCTGATTGGTGTTTCTAGTTTCTTGGGATATATTCCTAGAAGTGGGATCACTGGGTCAATTGGAGTTCTATTTTTAGGTTTTTGTGTAAACTCCACGCTGCTCTCCACAATGGCTGCACCAGTCTGCATTACCACCAGCAGTGCACAAACGTGGGTTCCCTTTTCTCCTCATCCAAGCCAGCACTTGTCATTTGTTGATTTATTAATGATAGCCATTCTCACAGGTATGAGATAGTACAGCATTGTCATTTTGATTTGCATCTCAGATGATTAGTGACTTTGAGCATGTTTTCATGTGTCTATTAGCCTTCTTTATGTTCTCTTTCAAAAAGTATCTATTTAGGTCTATTGCCCATTTTTTTTTTGGGGGGGGGGGGTTCCTTGTCTTCCTTTTGTTAAGTTGAATGAATTCCCTGTAAATGTTGGAGATTAAACCCTTATCAGTGATAACATTGGCAAGTATGTTCTCCCATGCAGTGGGCTTTCTTTTTGTTTTGTTAATGATTTCTTTTGCTGTGCAGAAGCTTTTTATATTTATGTGGTACCATTTGTTTATTCTCTTTTTAGTTTCCATTGCCCTAGGAGCTGTATCAGAAAAGATATTGCTTCAGCATATGTCTGAGATTTTGCTGCCAGTGGATTCCTCTAATATTTTTATGATGTACCATCTTATGTTTAAGTCCTTTATCCATTTTGAGTTTATTTTTGTGTATGGTGTAAGTTGGTAGTCTAGTTTTTTTTTTCTTTTTTTTTTTTGCATGTATCTATCCAATTTTTCCAACACCATTTATTGAAAAGACTGTCTTGACTCCATTGTATGTTCTTTCCTCCTTTGTAAAATATTAATTGAGCATAGTGGTTTGGGTTTATTTCTGGGTTCTCTATTCTATTCCATTGGTCTATATGTCTATTCTTGGCCAGTACCAGCAGTTTTGAGAACCATGTTTCTGTTGTGTTTCTGTTTCTGATGTGTTTCTGTTGAGAAATCATTTGATAATCTAAAGGGAGATCCCTTGTACATAACTGTCTGTCTCTCATAACCTTTAAGATTCTCTCTTTGTCCAGAATTTTTGCCATCATAATTAAGACGTGTCTTGGTGTGGGTCTTTTCAGGTTTTTCTTGATTGGGACTCTTGGTGCTTGTGTGACTTTTTTCCTCCCCTCATCGGGGAAGTTTTCTGACATTATTTCTTCAAATAGTTTTTATAACCCTTGTTCCTCTTCCTGTTATTCTGTAACCCCAATTATTCATGTGTTGCTTCATTTTATGTTGTGCAAAGCTCCCTTATGCTCTCCTCCTGTCTTTTATTTTATTTTTTTTCCAATTGCAGTTCAGTTTGGGTGTGTTTTGCTTTCTTGTCTTCTAATTTGTTAATTCTGTCTCCTGCTTCGCCTAGTCTATGGTTGAAACTTTCCTTGGTGTTTTTTTATTGCAGCTATATCACTCTTTATTTCTTCTTGATTCTTATATAAGTTGTTGATTTTTTTCATTCATCTGGTTTATGAACTGTATGAGCTTATTCTGAATTCTTTTTCTGTCATATTGCCTGCCTCTGTTTCACTTAGCTGCTGTTCTTGCGATTCCTACTTTTCTTTTGGGGTTTCATTGCCTAACCATTTTGCTCTCACTGAAGGATCTCGGTGTCGAGTCGTGCAGGGGCTGTTCCTCAGGTGGCAGTGTGTCCTCAGGCTGCAACTGTTCCTTGAGCATTTGCGACAGCAGCTGCTCCTTGGTTAGTGGCATCTCTTCTGGTGGGTGCTGCTCCCCTGGCTGGTGGGGGTAGGCTTCTCGTGCAGCTGCTGCTCCTTGGATGGGGTTGGTCTGCTAGCGGGACTGCCACTCCTCTGACAGGGGCAGGCTGCTTGTGCAGCTGCTGCTCCTCAAGCAGAGACAGGCTGCTCATGGGGCTATTGTTATTCAGACGGGGGAGGTGGGGCTGCTCATGGGGTTGTTGCTCCTCAGATGGTGGCAGGCTACTTGCAAGGCTGATGCTCCTTGGATAGGAGCAGGTTGCTCCCAGGACAAACAACAAAAACAAAAAAATCCACTAATACACACACAGACCAAAAACAAAAATTGCACACACTCATACACTGAAAAACCTTTGAGCCCGCTATTTGTGGAGCTCACTAAATTTTGCTCAGATGTTGTTGAATCTAGTCCCTTGGTGTGTCTATCCTGGGCCCCCTGGAAGCTTCTCTGGTGCAGGTCATTGTGAGTTACTGTCTGTTTCTTGTTATGGGCAACCTGATTAACATCCAAGGGGTTGTAGTCCCTAGTAGTCCAGTGGGTGGGGACTCCTTAGCTCAGAGGCTAAGTCTGCCTTGAGTCTCACACCTTAATTGTCTCCATTCTAAGCTGTACTCCCTTCCCCCATGGTGCTGGGCTCTGCGGAGGTATCCTGGTGTTGGTAGGCATGTTTTGATCAGAATCATGTTTGAGTGGTGCCAGTGGCTTGTAAAAGGTGGGGGCAGGGGAAGCATGCCCTTCCTCTCCTAATGCCCCAGTTTTGTATGGTTTGCTAACACCTCCTCTATGTCACCTGCAGGGACACAGATTTCCTGTCTTAGGGTTTTCCCCTTACCTCAGGTCTTCATTATCTATTTTTTAATCATTTTTATTTTTCAACGATAGTTGACATACATTATGATATTAGTCTCAGTTGTACATCCCAGTGATTAGACATTATATAACTTATTAAGTGATCATCCTGATAAATCTCACACCCATGTGACACCATACATAGTTACTAGAATATTATTGACTATATCCCTATGCTGTACTTTACATCCCCATGACTATTCTGAAGCATCCAATTTGTATTTCTTAGCCCCTTCACCTTTTTCACCAATCCCTCCAAATCCCCTCCCATCTAGAAACTGTCAAAATGTTCTCTGTATCCCTGAGTCTGTTTCTGTTCTGCTTGCTCATTTATTTATTTTTTAGATTCAGTCATTTATAGATATGTATTTATTGCCATTTTATTTTTCATATTTTTAATATTTTTTCTTCTTCTTAAAGAAGGCACTTTAACATTTTATTATAGTTTAATCCTCACCCAAGGATATATTTTTATTTATTTTAGAGAGCGAGAAATGAGGAGGGAGGGAGAGAGAAAAAAATCAATGTGAGAGACAAACATTGATTGGTTGCCTACTGTGCACACCTGATTGGGGATCAAATTTCAACCTAGGTATTTGACTTGATTGAGAATCAAACCAATGACCTTTCAGTGTATGGGATGACTCTCCAACCAACTTAGCCCCACTGGCCAGAAGTAAAATTTTATATAATACTGGTTTGGTGGTGATGAATTCCTTTATCTTTTTCTTGACTGGGAAGCTCTTTATATGTCCTTCAATTCTAAATGATAGCTTTTTGGGGTAGAATAATCTTGGTTGTAGTTCCTTGCTTTTCATTACTGAATATTTCTTGAGCCAATCCCTTCTAGCTTGCAAAGTTTCTTTTGAAAAATCAGCTGACAGTTTTAAAGGAACTCACTTGTAAGTAATTAACTGCTTTTCTCTTGACGCTTATAAGATTCTCTATTTGTCTTTAACCTTTGGCATTTTAATTATGATCTGCCCTGGTGTGGGCCTCTTTGGGTTCATCTTGTTTGGAACCTTCACCAGGTAAGGGAAGTTTTCTGTCATTATTTTTTCAAGTGGGTTTTTAATTGTTTGCTCTCTCTCTTCTCCTTCTGCCACTCCCCATAATGCAAACGTTGGAACACTTGAAGATGTCCCAGAGGCTCCTTACACTGTTCTCATTTTTTAAATTCCTTTTTCTTTTGGCTGTCTGATTGGCTGTCATTTGCTTTCTTATATTCCAAATTACTGATTTTATTCTTAGCTTCATCTATTCCACTGTTGATTTTCTATAAAATATTCTTCATTTCAGTTAACGTATCCCTCATTTCTGATTGGTTCTTTTTTATGCTGTTGTTGTTTTCACTAAGTTCATTGAGCATCCTTATAACCAGTGTTTGAACTCTGCATCTAGGGAATGGTTTGTCTACATTTTTTTTTGTTGTTGTTGTTGTTTCCTGGAGTTTTGTTCTGTTCTTTCATTTGGGACATATTTCTTTGTCATCTCATTTTGGCAACCTCACTGTGTTTGTTTCAACGTATTAGGTAGAGCTGCTATGCCTCCCAGACTTTGTAGAGTAGCCTAATGCAGTAGGTGTTCTGTAAGGGTCTAGTGGAACAGCCTCCCTGATCACCCAACCTGGAGACTCCAGGTTCACCCCCTCCATGTGTATACCCTCCTCTTGTGGTTGAAGCTTGATTCTTGTTGAAATATCAGTGGGAGGGATTTACCCTAGGTCAACTGGCTGTGACCACTGACCATCAACCTCTAGCCACCATGGAAGATCAGCTATGAAGGGGCCCACTGCACAGAGCAAGACATACTTCAGCAGGGCTCTGGTGCCTGAAGAGTCTACCCCTTGAGAATGTCACTTGTGTGGTGATTGGGTGGTGATGCTTTGATGTGGGTTCACTGGCTCTGGGACCTTCTGAGAGGTGCCAGCCAAGGTCATACACTTCCTGTGCCATGCCTGGGACCCCCCAGCATGAGATACAAAGTGATCAGATCCTGCTTGTTTGAGAGATTTTAGAAAAGTCTGAAGCAGGAGCTACAACAGGCCATTTGTATGAAAAAGCCACTGGAAACAGTTCAAGTGGGTCTGAAAGTCAGGTGGGCAGGGCCTCAGGGAATTACAAGGTTGGGGAAAACAGTGTGAGCCATGTTGATGGAGCCTCAGATATGGAACCCCTTTGCCAGCTGTGTGGGAAGGACTCATCAAAAGAACAATGACCTCTGCAATCACTTCTGTCTGGTAGAAAGCTGCCCTCCCAGTTCTGACCCTAATGCCGGTCAGTACAGTTCCTTCCCATCTGTCCCTGGTGCCCTTTGAACTATTGCCCCAGTGCTGGAGTTCAGAAGAAGTAAGTCTAAGGAAGTCCATACACCAGCCCTTTAAGAGGAACTGCCTGGGACTCCAGCAGCCATCTGTCTCACTCAGCTTCAACCCCCACTGGTTTTTACAGCTAGAAGCTGTGAATGTGATGTGAGCTGATCTGCAACCTTCTTGCTTCCACACATTTTCCAGGGAATACATATGCCTCACCTTCAGAGATATGCACACACACATACACACCACACACAGACACACACCACTGACACACACTATACACACTCATACATACCACAAACCATACACACATTCATGCACATACCACACACATACACATACCAAACTACACATACACTACACATACCACAAACCACATACTCACCATATACATTACACACATACACTCTATCCTGTCTTGATCTCTTCCTATCTGATCATAACTGCAACCCTGGCAGACCAGCTCCCATGCTCACTACAATGGAACATTTTTGGGAAAAAGTAAGTTCCTCCTCTTCTCCATACGTGGTTTGTGACACTTTTATTCTCTGACATTCATGAAGGATACAAGTATAGATTAATCTGGAGGCTCAGATTCTGCCTCAGCAGAACACTGGTTGTCTTGGGACCTGACTTGAGTTACTAACCCTGGATTCGGCTTCCTCATTGGCTAGTAAATGTGACTCTTACCTCCACCTACCTTCCAAGACAGGGGAAGGACTGGATGGCATAGAACAGTGGTTCTCAACCTTCCTAATGCTGTGACCCCTTAATACAGTTCCTCATGTTGTGGTGACCCCCAACCATAAAATTATTTTCGTTGCTACTTCATAACTGTAATTTTGCTACTGTTATGAATCGTAATGTAAATATCTGATATGCAGGATGTATTTTCATTGTTATAAATTGAACATAATTAAAGCATAGTGATTAATCACAAAAACAATATGTAATTATATATATGTTTTCCAATGGTCTTATGTGATCCCTGTGAAAGGGTCGTTCAACCCCCAAAGGGGTCATGACCCACAGGTTGAGAACTGCTGGAATAGAAGGATGTAAAGGAACTTTAAAAATATATAACATAATTAAAATTTGTTATTTCATTGGAGGGACCTTGCAGGTGAGTTCCTATCTTTTTGAGGCAGATGTCATTGAGGGCAAGTGCTATGCATTCTCCTAAAACATTTTTTGGTTTAACTGTAAAAGAGAAAAATAATGAGCCAGAAAGACCAACTATCTGATCCCCTGAAAAATGTAACAGTTTTCAGGAAGAGCCCCAATTTACCCACCCTGTACTGTCCAGCCCCTTCCTACAGCCATGGAGAATGATGCCATGATCATCTCCTAAGGGAAGATGCAAGAGTGGATCCCACTTTTTCAGGCCAAATGTTCTGTAGTTTTATGAGCTCTCATAAATCCAAAATTAAGTATAGGATCTTAGAAGGCCCTTGGTGAGGTACCTATCTATATATTTTATTAGATACATGGAAAATATACATCTAGACTCACTTTTCCCCAATAGATGGAAATGGCATAGCCTAGGTCTTCTAATTTTAGAAGACCTAAAATTAAACCTCCAGGGGTTTATGGTCTATAGGCAGTGTATGCTCAAAATGTGCCATGGCCCATCAGCAACTCTCTCTCTCTTTTTTTTTTAAATGTAGTTTATTGATTTTTTACAGAGAGGAAGGGAGAAGGATAGAGAGTTAGAAACATGGATGATAGAGAAACATGAGTCAGCTGCCTCCTGCACACTCCCCACTGGGGATGTGCCCGCAACCAAGGTACATGCCCTTGACCAGAATCGAACCTGGGACCCTTCAGTCCTCAGGCCAATGCTCTATCCACTGAGCCAAACTGGTCAGGGCCCATCAGCAACTCTTATCACATACCCTCTGTGAAATTTTTTCCTACTAGCATGTGCAAAAATGCAAATGGCAAGTTGAATTAGCCATTCAGTCAAAAACAATTTCCAGATACTACAATTCAGAGCTTTATAAGGGCCTGGGGCAGGGTGGATGCAAAAGCACACCAATGGCCATGGTACATGGAGGCAAGTTCCAGACTCACAGGTGAGTCCTCTTCCATGAGCATGTGTGGGCACCAAGGGAATAATGATTTTTTCCTACTAAGGAGGTGGCACTGAGCTGAACTTTAAAGGACGAGTAAGTGGGATGAGCATAAGAGACAGAAGGGAGAAAGGGGCATACAACTAGTCAAGAGGACCTGGGGCATTTGATTATGGAAAGTAGTAGAAAAGTGATGGGAGCTGAGTGCAGAGGCATAAGCAGGGCATGGCCAGTGAGGGAATGTTAAAATCAACAGGCAGACTGGGATTGTCTGCAAGATCACAGACTAAACCACACCCATGAGCACCAGCATTACACAACATGATCTCATGGATTTGAAGTGGAGACAGTGGACAAGAGAAAATGGCAGCCAAATAGGCAGCCCTCTCTTGCACCTCCTTTCAGGGCCAGACTGGAATAAAACTAAAGTAGGGAACATACGCCCAGAATTACCAACTTAGGTCCAGTTGAGGAGGAGACATATCAAGGAAGGACAGAAAGCACCTGGAGACTGGTAGGAAGGTTGAGGTTGTAGGAAGGGCTGACCCAACTTTCACAGGGGGCAGGCCAAGAGTGAGGAGGGAGCTCTCAACTATTGTGGGAGGGTCTTTTCCCTCAGAAGATGGAGACCTGGAACCCAGGCTAGGCTCCACAGCCAAGAGCATCAGAGCCAAGACCAGTGACCCATATAACATCTAGCCATGAAAGCAGGCAGGGCTTCTGGCCATTGGGGAATCTGGAGCCAGTCAGAGAGAAAACATGTTTCTGTTTTTTTGTTTGTTTTTAAACCCAGAGCAATTACTAGTTTCATTTGCAGCTATTCATTGAGGCATTGGTGGAGGGAGAGTGGTGGAGACTTGAGGTGCCTAAGGAGAGGCTGGGATGGGAAGTATTGTGAGGGGACATGGAAAAGCAGCAGCTGAGAGTTCTACATTCAGTCACAACCCTCCCAAACTGAAATAGCCATTTTTCCTGAGAGGCACTAGCTGCTCCAAAAAGCCACAGCTCAGGAAAAGGAAAAAACCCAGCCCTAGGCAACACAGCCTGTCACACCATAAGGAGTCCTTTCTGTCACACCCTGCATCTTGACCTTCAGAGAGGAGACAGCAACAGAGGCCAAGCCTACAGGTTTGAACAGTCTCAAGAAGCAACCTTGACTAGATTGGAGGTGGGACCCTCCTCTCCAATATCCCAGTAACCTGATTGATGCTTCCCCCACATGGGAGAGCTGATAGAAACTCCAGGTTTCCAGCTGATCCCAGGGGTCTGCATACAAGGATCTCTGCCCAGCTGAGGGCTGAGTAATTTTCTGGGCCACTCACAGAGAAGTAGTTCGGGGACAGGGAAGCATACCCATCACTTTTCCTGAAATCTGAACAGCACATCCCCCTCACAAGAGACCCAGCGGTCTAGATTCCCAAATCTGCTTAAAGCCCTTTCATAAACAGCCCTTTGAGTGATTAATATTGACAGCTGGCTGGCAGATAAAGGCAGGTGGAGGTAGAGACTGGTGAACCTGGGAAGCTTACTGACCCAGCCCTGAGCCCCATGCTGATAACAAACCTGCTTTAAAAGGGAGCTTGGCTATGCAGCCAAGACCAATGGAGATAGACACAAACTGTGATTCACTTGGGGCTTGATGCAGGTTGCTGTAAGTCAAAGGACAATTCTGACCATGGTTGGCACCTAAGTACCTCCCAGGAAGCCCAGAATTGGCAGACAGAAAACTTAGCCCTAGTCATCAAAAGAACAGGATCCAAAGGGAGCTCCCAGCAGGAACTGAACTCTGCTGAGATGAACCCTCACTTCACTTATTTTTCCTTTCTTTCTTTTTCTTTTTTCTCTTCCCTTTTTTTTCCTTTTCTTATTTATCTTCTTTATCTATCTGCTTTATTTGTTTTTATTTTAGTCCCTATTGTTTTGTTCATATATCTAATATTTTTATTCCATTTTCCTACTCATTTTTTTTCTCTTTTTCTCTTGCTATCCCATTTTTTTCCTTTTCTTATTTTAGATCTATTTGCTTTCCCCTATATTCCTTTCAATTTTTTTTCTTCTTCTTTTATTTTAAACTGTTTTCCTTTCCCTATTCCTTATTCTTTTTGTGTGTGTGTGTGTGTCTATTTTTTTATTGTTTACCCAATACCAGGGACTTCTCTCCTTAGCTCTCCCTTCTAATTTATCACCAGTGAATGTCATGTAACCCCCTTATGTCTTCTCCTTTGATGCTGGGGTCCAACCCCAGCAGGTCCAGGGGTCCCCAAAGGTGTGGACGGAGTCGGCGAAGAGGGAAAGACTCGGAGACAGCGTTCAGTTGATCAGCAGCCTTGCCAGGATCTCTAGCCACAATCTCCAGCCAAGTTCTGTGTCCATGTTCTCTTGCTAAGTTCTCCAGCCACGTTCTCCAGGTTCTCCAGCCAGGTTCTGTAGCCATGTTCTCTCACTGGGTACTCCAGCCAGGTTCGGTTTAGGTTCTCCAGCCAGGTTCGGTCGCCCGGCTCTGTAGCCGGGTTCTTCAGCCAGGTTCTGTCTAGGTTCTCCAACCAAGTTCTGTAGCCAGGTTCTGTCCAGGATCTTTTGCCATGTTCTCTCCAGCGAAGTTCTTCTGTCTCTAGGTTCTGTGTAGGTTCTGTCTTCTAAGTTCTCCCTATTCCTTATTTTTATTTTTTTTTTATTTTATCTCTGCCCCTTCATCTTCCTTTGTCTTTCCCCCTTTTTTTGTTAGTTAATTAGTTAGTTAGTTTTCTCCATGCATTTTTTTCTTCTTTTCTTTTCTTCTATCATATTGCTCTCTTCTTTTTCCTAATTATCTCTTCTCTGGTGGTTGCTTTTGTTGTTCTTGTAGGGGTTGTGTGTATGTTTTGTTTCTTTTATTTCTTGTTTTGTTTTACTGTACTTTGTTCTTTTCTGTCAGTACCTCCACAACAGCTCACACATGTTCGTGGTGAACCTCATAGTCAGCCAGAGATGAGATTCCATCCACAAATGAAAAGATAACATTCAAGATATATTTATAACATTAGAACACGAATAACTGCCCTGACCAGTTTGGCTCAGTGGATAGAGCGTCGGCCTGCGGACTGAGGGGTCCCAGGTTCAATTCCGGTCATGGGCATGTACCTTGGTTGTGGGCACATCCCCAGTAGGGGATACTAAGGATTATAGAAATACAAAGGTTTCTATGGCTGGACAGACAAGGAGCATGGTATGAAGCTTTTTTCTGTGAGTTATGCACGCCTGTAAATATTGTACATAGAGTGTCTCTGTTGATTGTTGTTTTGTGCTTTTGTTGTTTGGTTTAATTTGTTTAAAGATGGGGCACATTCCACTTCGTTAGGGGCCCCAGATGTTTGTCACAGTCTGAATCTATGGCAGGGATTGCAGGAACTTCCCAGCAGCTGCTGAGAATTATGAATCTTGGGGTCCCTTCCTGCTCTCCCTCTCAAGGCATCAGCCACTGGAAACTCTTAGCTAGTGAGAGTTCTCATCTGTCTGTAATGTCACTTGGTTATTGATGTACTTTGCTTGCTTCCTTATCTTTAGAGAACTTGGTTTGTTCTAAGCCATTTTACGAGCATAGGGAATCCTCTGTCTCTGCTGTTTGGGCTTTGTGCCACTCAGAACCCATTTGCTGTGCTGGGTTAGTTGTGAGATAAGATTCCAAGGCTAATGTCCCAGGCCACCCTTTTGAGAGTATTTATTCATTTACTGTAGGGTTTTTGTTAGTTTGTTTCTGTTATAAGATCTCTTCTAATATGCAAGATTTCATATTGTTAGCCTACTCAGAAAGAAAAAAATATGAGAAATAAAACCTTTTTAACCCACCAACTCTTTTTCCTAGGAGGACCAGATCTACAGAAGTTCCCTCCACAGCAGGCTGCAGAAATAGCAGTGGGGAGCCAATCCCATTTTTGTAAGAAAAAAATATCTATAGTACTTTACATTAAAGTCATTGAAAGCCAGTGAGTTATCCCTGTTACAAAATTTACCAAGAAAATGCCTTGGGTAATAATAATTGGCTTTAAAATCTTAAGTTGTTAAGGCAAAATAAATATAACTAAAATGAAGGGTATAGCATAAAGCTTTTTCAGTGGTAATTATATATGCCTAAACATAGTTTTCCAAAGTCTTTCGTAACTTAAAACTTTGGAGTTTCCTGGGTTAAATAGTAAAAATTATTAAATATCTAGGTATTTTGAAATAACAGGATACTGAACTATTAATTAATCTGTTTGCCTCATATGGAAAATCTAGAGGATGAATTTGAATTTGTTAATAATTCAGTCTTGTACAGGGGTGCCCCCTCTCACCACTCCTGTTCAACATAGTACTGGAAGTGTTAGCCATTGCAATTAGGCAAGAAGAAGAAATAAAAGGCATCCAAATTGGAAAAGAGGAAGTAAAACTGTCCTTATTTGCAGACGACATGATATTATACATACAAAACCCTAGAGACTCCATCAAAAAGCTACTAGACTTAATA
>NW_006285235.1:11655-37641 GCF_000327345.1 Myotis davidii | reverse complement strand
GGGGTAAGAGATCAACCAAAGGACTTGTATGCATGCATATAAGCCTAACCAATGGACATAAGACACTGGGGAATAGGGGAGGCTAGGGGACTGTATAGGGCGGGGAAAAAAATGGACACATATGTAATACCCTTTGTAATAAAAAATAAAATTTGAAAAAAAAAATAAAAAAATAAATAGAAAAAGAAAATAATTCAGTCTTGTATTTTATTTGAAATGTCTCTTTAGAAATGTGAATGTATAGCTCATCTGAGGAATGTTAATTACTTATATGTCACCTAAAAATAAAGGTTCCTAAGGGTTAAGAATTCTAACTAATTGAAGGACTTGTATGCATGCATATAAGCCTATAACATATGGACACAGACAACGGGGGCAGGGGGTGAGGGCATGAGTGGGGGGTAATGGGAGGATAAGGACACATATGTAATACCTTAATCAATAAAGAAATTATAAGTAAAAAAGATATTAACTGAGCCCTGGCCAGTGTGGCTCAGTTGGTTGGGTGTCATCCCATGTGAAAAAAAGAAAAAAGAAAAAAAAGGAATAAAAAGGAATTATAACTAATTGAAAAAAAAATTATGGTTTTGGTGTGATAGAAGTCATGAGGCATGGAGATGCATTTTGAAGGAAAAAGAAAATGGGTCCTAAGCTGGTTATTTCTGAAATCTGTAAGATTTGTGAAGAAAAATTTGTGAAAGTTGTGGAATGTTTGTAAAGAGAAATGTTGAAAGGAAATTATATAAATAACACAGGCTAGTAAGCCAGGACAAGTAGAATACGGAAACTGAGGTGGTTAAACAGCAATTTGGAGTCTTCTAGTAGGTCCTAAAGTTTAAGACCTAAACCAAGGACACTTAAGAGTAAATTATTTGCATTTTGCCTCCCTAACCAGAGGGTAAATAGCTTATATCAGCATACTTAGATAGACAGATAGCAGAAATCCAATTAATGTCATTTGCTGATCTCACCTAAGGACAAATGAAGTTAGAGAAAAAAACTCATTTTGGTTAGTCTTTTTCTAGTCTTAAAACGGAAAAAGTTTTTCCTGTTTTTGCCCAGGGAACAAAATTTCTATAAGTAATTGAAATGGTTATATGTTATATTGATTAGGCACTTGATTATTTTATTTTAAGCCATCTTCTTAATCATGGAAAATGAAGGTTGCTAGCCTATGTTTTTGTTTAATATCTTTTGGTAAAATAAGTTAGATAACCTTCCCAGGGTTTGAATTTTAAAAAACTTTTTCTTGACCTAGACTTGGCTTTAGATCATTCCAATATACCCTGGAATGCCTCAAGGATTTGTTTTTTTCTCATGAAGGATAATTTTCTGTTTAAGATACATGGGAATTTTTGTCAAATAAAGAATAACTATATTATGCTTTCATTTATAACTAATTGTTAGTTATAATATTGTGGAATATTGTATTTTGCAGAGAGGATGATGTTCCATTATAATCAAATCCATAACCATGTCATTTTAAATTTCTTCTTGTCATCTAATAGTCACTGTTTTATTATAATGTATTTCAAAAAATGTTACATATTCTGAGGGGTTCAAGGAAAGAACTCTGACATTTTCAGATCATATCCTTCTAACTGGATGAAAATTATTAGAACTCTGTAAAGCATCTGGATTTATAGAAGTACTGGCAGAAAAATCAGGAAAAACAAAAATTTGATTTATGGGGCTGAATAAACAGAAAATAATTATATAGTGTTTTTTTTAACTTTTATTGAAAGTATTGCTGATTCTTAGACTTTTTGTTTTTTCATATATAAGGAAACATTTTAAAATGCAATTTGGTAAATTATTTTTCTCCCTACCTGTCCCTCCAGAATTTTTGCAATTCTTAATAAGTGCCAATATGTTTCTTTGCATGAATTCAATAAGACATGTTTCCAGTTGTGATTTTATTAACCAAGACATTGACTGGAATGTCATGTCTAACAGAGACATGCCTGGACTCTGAATGTCACCAGAAAGCTGTAAGGAATGAGGCCAATAAGAGTACCTTGGAGAAAGCCTGGTACCTTGGTTGGTCAGTGGTTCATGACAGTCTTCACTGGTAAGGAACAAAGGTTGCTTTCCTGAGAGATAGCAAAGAAGGAATCTCAAGACATCATTGGGGACCTCAACTCGAGGAATTCACTCATATCTAAAGGTATCACAGGCAAACCTGAAGGCAGCAAGGTGGATCAGCTTCTTTCCCCTGCAGGGCTAATTAAAGCTTTATCATGAAATTCCAGCAAAGCATATCTTTTTTAAAATAGCCTATATGATCAACTGTTATTCTTATTGTGTTCATGCAAACAATCAGGCCAAATTGTAACTAGACTTAATACATTAAATAAATTGGTCTTAAGTTGGTTCTTTAATAAAAATGAGACTGATCTTGGGAGAAAAAAATGTGTTTCAGTAGGAAATTTTTAGCACTGAAATGTTTTTTCCTTCCACTGAGGAGGAAACTGGTCTTGCAAGGTGTGTCAGGCCATAAAAACTATGAACAATGCACTGCCCTGGGGGGTGGGGGAGGTCATTATTGCTGGCCCCAGGACAGATCATCAGATATGGCCTGGGGACCCCCAACACCTGGGGGCCTTCCTGTAAGCCCATGAAAGGGGGTGGAACCATATCTGCAAGACAAAGACCCCAGAAGGTTATAAAAAGTAAAGCCCTCTGCATATTACTCACTCTGATTTGGAAATTATACCTGGAGTCCACTAATGTTAATAAACGGGGTCCCTCCCTTTCTCTAGAAAATGTGCTTGGTATTTCTTTGGTCTTCTGCAACATTTGTTCCCTGACCAGGAAGCTAACCGTGTTTGGCTCTTGCTTCTGGTGAGTGGACAGGGTTTGGGGTCCGGGGCATGGGACAGGTCTCCGGAAGGCGCATGCTGCTGATTTTAGCAGAATTGAACTGGGGGGAACTCCAGGCACTCCTGAACCTCAGCCCAGAACGTGGCCGGCATCTGGAGAAAGTGAACAGACACCTCTGGACCTGTTGACAGAATCAGTATAGTAGGGGCCCCAGTCAGTCAGGCCCACTCCAAGTGAGTGGAAGGGGGAGCTTGATCACCTCCCCAGAAGTCATAGGACTTCATCAGGTAAATCAGGAATCAGGACTCCAGAGGTGAGTGAATTCAGATTCAATTAAGGAATTATGGGTTCACTCTTCTGTTTGTTTGTGTGTGGGACTAGCCAATTTGCTACCGAGAAGGGGGGCTGGATGCAGTCTTAACTCCTCCAGTAGGTTCTCACTGAGACGTCAGTCAAGAATTCTGTTCTGAGGCGTGGGTGCTGGGAGTGATCCCATGCCCATCTGGGGAGTTGGGCATTATCTGCTCAGCTCCAGTCAAGGCTAGTCTACTAAGAGAGTGAGTACGGATGTTTGTCTGTCTTGGCATAATTATCTGCTGATTAACTATTCTGTGTGAAAGCGAAAGCTATTTTGATTTTCTGTTTGCTCATCTGGTTAAAACATTTGATTCTGAAGGCTGTGGTCTGTAAAGCGAAAGCTACTTTGATTTTCTGTTTGCTCATCTGGTTAAAACATTTGATTGGCTGCAGGCTGATCCTGTGATGGTCTGCAAAAGTCTCAAGCAGCACTGTTGAGTTAGTTTTCTCAGAGACATTTGCTCTCTATCACAGAGGGACAGTTGATAAAAATTTCTATCTATGTTTGTGTTCTAGGGGCTTTGGTTTTCTCTGTGATTTTGCTGTGTTAGGTTGAAATTTTGGAATTCTGGGGTAAGATTTAAGGGTATTTGCGGCTTTTCTTGTCTCTTTTGACTGCCTGGGACTTTCAGGAGGGGGCGGGGGTGGGAGGCTCACAGCTCTGCTGGGCAGAGAGATTTTACCCGCCCTGCCCCTGCCTGTGCTGATTAAGGATCTTTTCTTTAAGGAGACCCTCCAGGCTTTTAGTAAATTTCCCTGCACAATTGTCTATCACTCGCCACTGATCATCATAGGGTTGGGACAAAGTAAACCCACTGTTCTCAATTGCGTTTTGGAAAATTTTGAAAAGGGTTTTATTGAGGACTGTGGTATTAAAATGAACCCCAAAACACTGAGGAAATTCTGTGAATTAGAATTGCCAGCCTTTGGGGTCGGCTGGCCCCTGGAAGGCTCTTTAGATGTAGGACTGGTCAGGGTGGTCTGGAATGTAGTCATGACAGACCCCAGACACCCAGAACAGTTCCCTTACATAGACAGCTGGTTAGGAATTGCACAAACCTTGCCACCTTGGGTCCGGTTCTGTAGGGTTTTAGTAGTAGGAGAAAAGAAACAGGTCTCTCAGAAGGGAACCCAACCCCTTATTCTGCCAGGATCCCCTGAGGAGATCCCGCTAGTTTTACCATATCCATATGTGCCACAGGCAGCACCAAGTGCTTCCCCAGCTGATCTGAAGGTCCAGAAACACCGCCCCCTTCCGTTTCTCCTCAACCAGGCTCTCCAGAGACAGTTGGGCAGTGCTTGCGTTTAGCCAATCAAGGGCCCAGGACACAACCAGCACCTCGGATGCCTCTAAGAGAGATTCAGGATGCCAAAGTAGTTGGCGAAGATGGGACCTTGCAGGACGAAGGGCCAGTCTATTATTATCAGCCCTTTACCACCAGTGACATCTTGAATTGGAAACAAATACAGACAGATGGGCCAGGGAGGCCTTCCCAGATGAGGAACAGAAGGGCCATGCTAGAAAGATATCAGCTGGCTTTCCTTCAGGGGGTCAGGGCCGGAGCCAAGAAGCCTACCAATAGGGTTAAAATTTCTGAGGTCTTCCAGAAGCCTGATGAAAGTCCAGCAGCTTTCTATGAGAGACTATGTGAGGCATTCCGGATCTACACCCACTTTAGACCTAAGGTCCCAGTACATCAAGCCATGGTAAATGTTGTTTTTTTAGGCCAAGCCCAGTCTGACATCAGGATAAAATTACAGAAACTGGAAGGGTTTGAAGGAAAGAATGCTACTGAACTGCTAGAGATCGCTAACAAGGTTTTCATCAATTGAGACAGTAAAGCAAGGAAGGAGGAAGAAAAGAGAATACCAAGAAGGGCCAATATAATAGCAGCGGCTTTTAGAGGTTCAGGCTCCCAGACAGATCAGCAAGGATACAGACCAGGGTGAAAAGGAAGAGCGAACCTGAGATGAGACCAGTGTGCCTATTGTAAGGAAACAGGACACTGGAGGAATGAATATCCCAAATGGCAAAGTAAAAAAGACTGGGCCCCCTTTTCTGCCCAGTTTCCATCAACCAGAGCCACCTGAAGCAGATCTCATTGGGCTAGCATTGGCTGATTCTGACTAGGACAAACCAGGCTCACTTTAGCTAGGCCACCACGAGCCCATGGTCAGAATGAAAATTGGGGGCCATACTGTGGACTTTATAGTTGATACGGAAGCTGAGCACTCAGTAGTCACTCAGAAAGTAGCACCTCTCTCAGGAAAGGAGGTCATCATTATTGGAGCTACTGGGGACTAGACCCATAGGCCATTCTGTCGCCCTCGCTGATGCCAACTTGACGGTCATCAAGTAATTCATGAATTCCTGGACGTGCCAGGCTGTCCAGTGCCTCTAATGGGGAGAGACTTTTTAGCCAAAATGGGGGCAGAAATCACTTTTGCTCCAGATGGCTCAGAAACTTCACCTAGGTGAGGAGACCTCCCCCATGATCCTGTCCTTAGCAGTGCCAAGGGAGGAAGAATGGAGACTTTATAATCTCCCAGACAAAGGCCTCACCATTAGATTTTGAGAAGGAATTCCCACTGGTCTGGGCAGAAGGGAATCCTCCAGGCCTGGCTAAAACCATGCCCCGGTGCTAATCAAATTAAAGCCTGGGGCACAGCCTGTTAAAATCTGCCAATATCCAATTCCAAGGGAAGCACACCTAGGAATTCAGGTCCACTTAGACCGGCTGCTTCAGTGGGGACTTGTTCAACGATGCAGGTCTCCATGGAACACACCGCTCTTGCCTGTCAAAAAGCCTGGGACTAACGACTACCGCCCGGTGCAGAATCTACGGGCTGTTAATGAGACTATTATAACGCTGCATTCAGCACGCTTCTGGGACTCATCCCATCAGAGGTGGAATTGTTTACATGCCTAGATCTGAAAGATGCCTTTTTCTGTCTTCGATTAGTGTCTTCCAGTCAGCCTCTCTTCACTTTCAAATGGGAAAACCCAATTACAGGGGCCAAGGAGTAGTTCACCTGGACCAGACTGCCACAAGGGTTTAAGAACTCCCCTTCTCTTTTTAGTGGAGCAGTAGCATCTGATCTAAGTTCCCAGGACAGGACTTGTGGTGTGTTCTACTCCACTATGTAGACGACCTCCTACTGGCCAGCTCCACATGAGCTCAGTGCTGTGGGGGAACACGAGCGCTTCTGAGACTACTAACTGAAACAGGTTATCGTGTGTCTAAGAAAAAGGCACAGATTTGTCAGAAAGAAGTCAAGTATCTAGGCTTCTGGGTCATCCAAGGGAAACTAAGGTTAGGAACTGAAAGGAAGCAGGCAGTATGTGCCATCCCAGTCCCTAGCACCTGGCAACAGATTCAGGAATTCCTGGGAGCAGCAGGATTCTGTCAAATTTGGATCCCAGGGTTTTCAGACCTGGCCAAGCCTCTCTATGAAGCTTTAAGAGAAGAAAAGAAGGCACCCATCGACTGGGGATCCGAACAGGAGAAAGCCTTTGTCACCTTAAAGGCAAAGCTTGCTGAGGCCCCGCCACTAGGGCTACCAGATGTGACGCGAGACTTTAATCTTTTTGTTCATGAGAACAGCGGGATAGCCCTAGGAATTCTAACCCAGGAGTCTGGACACTGGCAAAGACCAGTAGCCTATCTCTCCAAGCAGATTGACCCACTTGCCTCCGGGTGGCCCTTGTGCCTCAGGCCCTTGCAGCCACGGCATTATTAGTCAAGGAAGCGGATAAGCTTACCTTAGGACAAAACTTAAATGTAAAAGTACCTCATGCTGTTGTCACCCTGATGGAAGCAAGGGGGCAGCACTGGCTGACTCATGCTCGAATGACTCAGTATCAAGGGTTGTTATGTGAGAATCCGTGAGTAAGATTAGAAGCAGTGAGAACACTTAATCCTGCCACCTTTCTACCCATCACTGAGGGTGCCCTGAGCATGATTGCCTGGAAGTCCTAGAGGAGGTTTATTCCAGCCGGCCAGACCTAAGGGATAGGCCCCTGGAAAATGCGGACTTGGTATTGTTCACAGACAGCAGCAGCTTCTTAGATGAAGGAAAAAGATGAGCTGGATATGCAGTGGTATCAAACTTTGATACAATTGAAGCTCAGGCCCTGCCTGAAGGAGCCCTAGTAAGAGCCCTAGAACTCAGTAAGCATAAGCGTTTCAACATCTACACTGACTCGTGCTATGCCTTTGCTACCCTGCATGTCCATGGGGCCATATATAAGGAAAGGGGGCTCTTTACAGCAGGAGGAAAAGGAATCAAAAATCAGAATGAGATTTTAAATTTACTAGAAGCAGTCTGGGAGCCTAAGGAAACAGCCATCATCCATTGCAAAGGTCACCAGAAGGGAAAGACTCAGTATCAGAAGGAAACCAGCATGCTGACGCCACAGCCAAGCTGGCTGCTAAAGAACAAGCAGCACCAACACGGATCATGTTGGCCCCCGAATTACTTGAACCTCCAAAATACACTCCTCAGGAAGAGAAATGGGCCCAGAAAGAAGGGGGCAAGAGAACAATGGAAGGCTAGTGGATACTCCCAGATCATAGGGTCTATGTCACAGAACAATTAGCCCAAAAGGTAGTCCTCCAGCAGCATGAACTCACTCAGTTAGGAAAGGCTGCCCTAGAAGCTTTGTCAGGCAGGTACTACCTAATTGCCCGTCTACCCTCCTTGTGTACCTCAGTCTCTCAGTGTTGCCTCCTCTGTGCTCAGAAGAATGCTAAACAGGGTCCTGTGGAACCGATAGGTGATCAGCCGTGTGAGCAAGCTCCTTTTGAGGACTTAGAAGTAGATTTTACAGAAATAGGGCCTAGCAGAGGGAATAAATACCTGCTAGTCTTTGTTTGCACCTTTTCAGGTTGGGTCAAGGCATATCCCACTTGCACTGAAAAGGTGAGAGAAGTCACTAAGGCATTGCTGAAGGATATAATTCCACGGTATGGAATGCTTCTGACCATAGGGTCCGATAATGGCCGCTAGGAACAGCTGTACATCCTTATAAACCTGGAGACCAGGTTTAGGTAAAGGATTGGAAAAAGGAGCCCCTCAAGCCTACCTGGAAGGGACCCTACCCAGTCATATTAACCACCCCCACAGCTCTTAAGGTTTCAGGACTAAACACCTGGATCCACCACTCCCAAATTGAAAGCAGCCCACCAGCCGAGTGACATCCAGTCTGAGTGACCTCTGACCAGAAACACCCGCTTTGGATCACCCTCAAGAAGACAGCAGACCTGGCCAAGCAACCTGCTCCAAGGAATTCAGATAACACCCTGCTGAATTCTCCCTAACACTAATCTTTCTTTCTTATCTCCTCCTAACTTAACATGCTCTAGTATTTCTGGATAATCACTGGTTTTATCTAATAATTCTTATTTTGTCTTTTTATGAGTGCCAGCGGAATCTGAAACTAGTACCAAGAGGACTCATCTGCTCTTGCTAGAACACAGAAGCACCATAAAATTACTGCTCCCCACATAGCAAGGAAACAAAGGCCTTATCATAAATTGTTGGATTACACCTTATCATGCCATCTTTTGCTCCTTGCTTAGAAAATTGCTACCCAAATATGCTAGACTGAGTAGTCCACGAGAAAACCCAATCAAGCCAGATTTTCATTAGCTATACTTATCAGCCCGCAGCATGTTACGACTCTACTACCAAATGCATGTGGAGGGTGGGGGGAATTGTATTGGAGAGGACCTGTCACGGCCAATGTGCAGCTAACTAATGTTGCTCCTATTTGTTTCAGCAGTGCTCAGGGCCAACATCCAACAGGTCACCTCGCAGATGAATTCTGCAACTCTACCCACAAGGCTGAAAACACTACCTACCTCTGGTGCCCCCTGCAGGAACATTCTATGCATGTGGGACCTCTGATTACCTCTGCCTGCCTGAAACTAAAAGAACTCCCTACAAACACCTCTGAGAGGAAGAAGCGGGATGCTAACCCTGTGGTCATCGCCCCTTTCCAGCAGGAAGTAGCTATTAGCAGCCATCACCCCTGTTCACCATAACATCCCATGGTTGTTGCTCCACAAGGCTAAAAGAAGCTTGTGGGGGAAGTTGGGGGGGGGGGGTGAGGAGGAAACTGGTCTTGCAAGGTGTGTCAGGCCATAAAAACTGTGAACAATGCAGTTCCCTAGGGGGTGGGGGAAGGTCATTATCACTGGCCCCAGGACAGATCATCGGATATGGACTGGGGACCCTCAACACCTGGGGGCCTTCCTGTAAGCCCACAAAAGGGGGTGGAACCGTGTCTGCAAGACAAAGACCCAAGAAGGTTATAAAAAGTGAAGCCCCCTGCATGTTACTCACTCTGATTTAGAAATTATTCCCGGAGTCCACTAGTGTTAATAAATGGGGCCCCTCTCTTTCTTTAGGAAGCATGCTTGCTATTTCTTTGGTCTTCTGCAACACCACCAGACCATTTGCGTAATTCTTGCTATTCTAATTGTTGCCCAATAACACTAAATTTTTTAACATAGTTTGTCTCCACCAGGTCACAAGCCCTACTCGCACTCAGGGAATACCACCTCTAGACACCATTGCCACCTCCTTCTGTGACCAGGCCACATCACCCCTCTGACAGAGAGCAAGGATCTCTTGGCTCTAAAGGAAAAACTTTGCCCCTCCTCAGCATGAAGCAGTTAGAGAAGAGAACCTGCACCCCTCTTTCTGTGAAAGAATTCAGAGCAAAGATCCTTGAGGGGGGATGTGATAGGCAGTTAGACAGAAGTGAGCAGAGCAAGGATGATGAACCAACGAAAGAAGAAATGGACGGGACACTGAAATGTACTTCTCACTATTCCAACTGCTCTGAAGCTAACAGTAGACGAACCTGACATTTATATTTTGCTGAGTAGGAGTTGGGACACATATTGCTAATATATAAAATTATTCCATTCATTTTGTGAAGTCATAAACAGTATGTTGGGACCCACTCTCTGGCAAAAGGATACAGGGACGTTTCCTCTAAAGGTTACTGGCATCGTTTTCTGTGGCAAATGTCTGACTGTTACTGGGTGTTCTAGTTATTGTCTTTTAGTATCTAATAACTAAAATATGAATTGCTTTGATAATTTCACCTACCCCTATAGTAATGGACATACTAAGCTGCTGGCTGGTTGGTTTCTGATATGTGGGGTAACTATTTTTCCCTGCTAACAGCACTGTGGTATGCCTTAGAAACATCACAGGTTCTGAACCAAAAGAGACTTTCTCAAGGCCATGGCACCAGTCTTCAATGATGATCTCCACCTGTGGAGCCCTGCTGAATATATTGCTTTGACCATTTTTGTTATGCTGGTAATGGTAGGCTCCCTTAATGTAGAAGTGACTCGGCAGGCTTGTAGCAGTAAAAGCCCACCCTGCTGGCTTGTAGCATTGTAAAAGCCCTGAATGCCACCTCCAGAGCTGTAAGGGATAAACCAAGAGCTGAGCCAGGTCAGAGAGTCAGTTCTAGAAAATCGGGCAGCAATAGATTATTTGCTGTTGCAGCATAACCACGGTTGTGAGGAATTTAAAGGAATGTGCTGTTTTAATCTTTATGACAATTCTCAGTTGATAGAAAACATATCCAAGATCCTGCATTTGGTGTATTCCATTCCTGGGAACTGCTTTCATGGCAGAAGCAGATGCAGTCCAGCAGGATGAGACCTTTCATCTAAAACTAATCTCATAGATATGAGATGATAGAAATAGCAGTGGGGAAATGTTGGGGGCAAGAGTAGAATAGTGGGGACTAGCTATGGTGATGGGAAATATTAATCATGCTCTGTTCACCATGATTGCCTTGTGTTGGTTAAAGAAAGGACATTCTGACCTGGCTGGGAGTTGTATGTCCCCGGGACCTGGGAGTCAACCTTGACCTGGGAGTCAACCTTGGAATGTGGTACACTCATATGGAAAGATTAACAACCTTATTGTCCAAACAATGGAGTCTCACCCCAGACTCTTACTTCCCCATACCTATAATCCATATTTCCCCATGTAATCTCTGTCCTATCCTATATAAGCAGTTGACTTTTGCGGGGCTGCAGAGCAGATTTTTGTGGCTGACCTGCTGCTCTCCCATACTGCTGGCAGTATTGGAATAAATGCTCATATACAATTCAACCCTGTCTCTGTTTAATTGGCTCAAGTAGTGACAGGTAGCATGGACCCATTGATTGTCCAGTTACAATACATCTTCTGAGGCAAAGAAAACTAAGGAGAAAATAAACAAATGGAACTATCTACACTTATAAAAGAAAAACATGCAAATTGACCATCCCTCTGCTATGCCCACCAGCCAA
This sequence comes from Myotis davidii, assembly GCF_000327345.1. Classification (NCBI taxonomy): domain Eukaryota; kingdom Metazoa; phylum Chordata; class Mammalia; order Chiroptera; family Vespertilionidae; genus Myotis; species Myotis davidii. Next base: position 26,134 of record NW_006285235.1, on the reverse strand, counting down.
TCAGAGCACTATGCAAATTAACCCAACAAAAATGGTGGTTAATTTGCATACACAGGCGTGGAGCTAAGACTGAAGACAGCGTAGAAGGAAGCCAAGTGCTGCAGAAGAGAGGAAGGAAGCAGAGAAGGGAACGGAGCCAAGGCAGTGGAGACGGAAGGGAGCAAGGCAGTGGAGATGGGAAGGAGTGAGGCAGCGGAGAAGGGAGGGAGCCGAGGCAGCAGAGATGGGAGGAAGCGAGGCAGCAGAGACAGGAGGGAGTGAAGTGGCGGAGATGGAGGGAGCGAGGCAGCGGAGATGGGACGGACCAAGGCAGCAGAGAAGGGAGGGAGCAAGGCAGCAGAGAAGGGAAGGATCGAGGTGGCAGAGAAGGGTGCGAAGCCTGCCTCGGTGGGTTTCGTTCCCTTCTCTGCTTCGCTCCAGCCTCAGGAAGCCCTATTCTTGTGGGAATAGGCACGAGGAAGGCCTATTCTTGCAGGAATCTTCCTGCAACGGGCCTCTAGTATCACAATAAAAAGCTTCTGCACAGCAAAAGAAGCCATCAACAAGATGAAAAGAGAGCCCATTGTGTGGGAGAACATATTTGCCAATGAAACATCTGGTAAGGGATTAATAACCAAAATATATAGGAACACAACTTAAGAACAGGAAGACAAACAATCCAATTAAAAAATGATTAAAGGACCTAAATATACACTTCTCAAAAGTGAACATAAAGAAGGCCAAGAGATGTATGAAAAAATGTTCAAAGTCACTAATCCTGGTGGGAAAGCAGACTGGTGCCACCACTGTGGAAAACAGTATGGAGTTTCCTCAAAAACTTAAAAATGGAACTGCCATTTGTCCCAGTGTCCCACTTCTAGGAATATATCCTAAGAAACCAGAAACACCAATCAGAATGAATATATGCATCCCTATGTTCATAGCAGTACAATTTATAAAAGCTAAGATCTGGAAACAGCCCAAGTGCCCATAAGTAGATGAGTGGATAAAAAAGCTGTGGTACATTTATACCACGGGATACCATGCAGCTGTGAAAAGAAAAAGGATCTCTTACCCTTTGAAACAGCATGGAAGGACTTAGAAAGTATCATGTTAAGTGAAATAAATCTATCAGAGAAAGACATGTATCACATGATCTCACTCATATGTGGAATGTAAAGAACAAAATAAATTGATGAACAAAATAGATACAGAGACATAGAAGCATGGAACAGACTGAGGAACCTCAGAGGGAAGGAGAAGGTGGGGGAATGGCTGGGGTGTGATTAATTTGTCTTCCGTATGGAAAGTATAATGTCAGTCACTGGTGACTGACTGGGCACTTAACGTGTTAAGTGGAGATCTTATATGCCCATATGCATAATCCATGGACACAGAAAATAGTGTTGTGAAGGTCTGGGGAGCGGGGGTTGCAGTGATGGGTGTATGGGATCAATGAGGGGAAAACAAAGGGACATCTGTAATACTTTCAAGAATAAAGATAATTTTTAAAAAATAAATAAATAATGGGGGAACAGTGGCCAGTATGCATGTCAATCTATGCATGATCAATGTTTGTTATATGTGCCATCGCTACCTGACCCTGAGTCCTTCCCTCAGACTTTACAGATCATTTGGAAGGAAAAAACAAGTGCCCTTGACAACACAAGAAGCATTCAGTATTCTTTGGATGACAGGGACACATGGAGTGCATGCAGAAGTAACTTAAATAGGGAGCAATTTAAGTCAATTAGCATCACAGAGAGGAACTTGTGTTGTCCTTGAAGGAAGGAGGAGGAGAGGCCATGAGCTCTGTGTGTGGAGCTAGCCCATAGTTGCAGAGGCTCTGATTACATCACACTGGGACCCCTCTGTTCTAGTCCCCACTGGTCTGGGTTCCTTACACATGTTACATTATTTCCCTGGGCCTCAGTGTGCCCAACTCCAGAAGGAAATATATTGATTAGTCTCTTTTATTTAAAAATCCTGTAACTAGGTGTTTATAAAGCAACGGTATCAATTTTGTGCTGTATACATATTAAAAGGAGCTAAAAAAAAAAAAAAAAACTTGGACAGAGAGTTAAAAAAAGGTGGTAGGAACAGTGGGGCACATCTTTCTACATGACATTTAATTTGTTGAGTTTATGAGTTTGGAGTAGGCAGAGCAATGGGAGGATCCCGGGAAGCAAGGGTGAGCCTCCTGGATTGAATAGAGCCATCACCTTCTGTGCAGCTGGGTTAGCAAATATGGAGATGGCTGAACACCCAGCTGATTAAAGATTAGTACACTCTCCACCAGCAGAGTCTCCAGTGAATGCTAAAATGAATCTTGGAAGAAGTTAAGTGTAAGAAACTGTTTATTCTGCAGGGCCGCCAGCCTCAAACATCTGGGTCTCACTGAGCACCTGAAATTAGACCTTGATGGAATAAACCATGCAAAGTAAACAGACCAGCAGAGAAGCATTTGTGGCTCCGAGGAGCCCCTGATGCTTTCAGAAGAGGGGGAGAGGCCGGTCCTGTGTGTGTTCTGGTCTGGACTGAATTTTCCTTCAAAGAATTCAATTTGCTTTCCAGAGCAGGTGAGGAGAAGGAATGTGAAGCAGAATGATCAAATTTCATCCGAAAAGCACAGAAGTAATGGAATCAGCCGTTACATTAATCCTCATCTTCAGACAAATTTTTCCTGAAGTCAGCAGGTGGCAAGAGAGTGGGCCAAAGGTGACAACTGACAAAATCTGCATTTCCTCTCAAAGCCTGTTGCAAAATCCACTATCCTCACCCCCACAATGCAAGCCAACTGCTCTCTTGTTCTGTGAGGTAACAAATTTTAGTAATTGTCTCTTTTTTTCATTCTCACCCAGGTGTCAGTGATTACATTTTACTTCTTTGCATGAAGTGCTCTGGCTGCCCTCAGGGTGATCAGCGGGTTTTAGGCAGCTGTGACCATGGCTACACTTAAGAGCAGTGAGGCTGCATGCTGGGTAAAATACCTCAAGGCTGGAGCAGACTGCACTCCACCCTTAAACAAGGTGCTCATATTTCTGAACCTCCGTTTCTTTTTCTATAATTTAGAGATGCCCTAAATGACGTGCCATTCCTCCTCGAAGGATTGTTGGAAGGGCCAGAGCTTCCAACAAGGCAACCAGCTGTGCAGGCAGCAGTGGGGTTCCATATGACAGTGGGAAGACGGCCCATTGGACTTGGGAGATCTCAACTCCAGTCCCAGCTGCACTTAGGCTGCCACGTGAGTGTTGGCAAGCCACCTGCCCTCCTCCAGGCCTCACTGCTTTCATTTCCACCACAAGACTATGAGTGTCCTTGGTAGTCTTAATACCCTTACTTTCGAGAATCCTTACTATTCTGGTCTAAAAGTAGTTTGTAAATTGTTCATTGTTACATAAGCATAAGGTGTTGTTAATCCAATTGTTTAATAGCCTGAGGGTGTGGTTTAACACTCCAAAATGGAACCAGAGGCACTCCACCTTCTCCCTTATCTCCCACCCCTGAGGGCAAGGGAGCTGCTACCACCTGAGGCCTGGAGCTGGAGCTGGAGCTGGACCACAGAGAATACAGTACAAACCTTAAGCAAAGATGCTGGCTCCTTGGACTGGGCAAAAGAGCTTCCCAGAAAAGCAGTCCACACGCCAGTGCTCCCCATTACATAGCCCAGACCTCAAAACCTGCACATGCCAAAGTTACTTGCAGAAAAGCCGCTTATACAAACAGACCTCTGTGGGCTGAAATCAATTCACATAGGAACAGCATCTTTATTCCAAAGAAGCTGATCTTTTCCTCAAGCCTTTAACACACTGGGCCAATTGCAATGATCACTTTATAATATCCATGAGAACTACTTTATTTTAAGTATTCAATAGATATTTGAAGAGCTCTTAAAAGTAAATCTGTGGAATATTTTAAGTATCAAATTTCCTAAACTATATATTGAACAGAGATAAAATCACCCAGATAAAAATCAGCCTGTGGATACCTGAGACCCTCCACACACTCAGAGCTTCTCACAAATTGCCATCAAAGTCCCCGGACAACAAAGAACAGGAATGGATTGACCCAGACATCTCAGCACAGAACTTTAAGGGGGCTGAGAACAGCAAAAATTGTCATTGAAGTCACTGTTTAAATTTTACATTCATGCAAAATGTTTGTTTTTAGTCCATACACGTGAATATTTTAAATTATCCACACTGTTGAGTCCATATTGTCTCAACCAAAATGGGCAAAAGCAAAGCCCTTTTGCAGTGTGGGCCCTCTGAGCATTTGGAATGGACAGTTAAGTTACATTTCTCCAGAATGGCTGCCTCAGAACCCTGGTTATCACTAGCAGCACCATCCCCAGGCAGTCTGGATTAATATGTCCTGAAAGGGTCAACACAATCACTCATATTACAACAAATTGCTCTTTTATCAAATGGAATACTAAGACCAAAAATACAGGAATGAGGAAAATGGGTTGAGGGGTTGGAAGAAAAGAAATTTGGGAACAGGGACCTTCCTGGGGACCACAGCCCTCACATGTAGTATGGAAGAGTTGTAAAGGGAAGAATAACAAGCATCCTTCCTCCCTCATTCTTCTCCCACCTCTCTTTTTCCTTTTCCTTCCTTCCCTCTCTTCCTCCCTTTGTCATTGTCATCAATATTCACTGGGTGTCCTCAATGTGCTAACAATGGGCTACTGCCTGGGGTAAGACACAAGAAGAGCAAGGGATGCCCTGACAGGCCCCAGGCTGAGGGTAGAAGCAGATGCCCAGTGTGACATGAGAGTTGTGACAAGGTCGTGCCTGTGTGCTGCAGGCATCCATGCAGAGAAGGGCACCACTAAGACAGTGACACTCCAGCAGTACCTCCCAAGAAAACGATGCTGACCTTTTATTCTTACAGACCCTGGAGGTCAGCCAACCCCTCTCTGTTTTAGTGAGGAAGAGATGAGGGTGAGGAACCAGTGGCTTTCTCAAGCTCCTTCCAACTAGATATCTGTAGACCAGACCCATCCCCCCAACACACACACACAGCCAGCCCCACCCATCCCCTTAAAGTTGATGACACCCAAAATCTTCCAGCTCTGTCTCCCTCACTCTTAGGATTATTCTGTAAAGAAGCTACTGTAAAATATTATACTTCTAATGTCTATCTTCACTTTGTGAGCTGAATAATGAAATTTCCTGTTTCCTTTGTTTAAAAAATGTTTTCTTCAATTTGCATAAAAAATGAAGGTTTTCCTTCTCCTATGGAGTCAAAAAACAAACAAACAAACAAAAAAAAACCCACATATTTAATTAAGGAGTTTCTATGCTAGAGAAAAAGGCAAGCAGGTCTTTGCTTCCATGGCAGGGCTTGCCCAAGGAGGATGTTTGCAAAGTGAGGCTTTGGTTAATTCACAGCCTGTGTCCACTGATGTGTCCAGCTGTGGGAGGAATCCACTTGAGGAGAGCAGAGCAGGGGCAGCCTGGATGTCCCCATGTGGCATGACAACATGAGAGCTGGGACCAGAGTGCAGTTGTGCCAGGAAGTCATGCGCTAGGTCATTGTACCCTTGAGGGGTTGGTCAGCTGCCGGAGTCATAGGGAGCTGCTGCAAGGAGATTTTAAATAGCATGAAATTTATTCCAGCGACACAACCACCCCCATGATGTTTGCTTCCTTTCCTCTCAACCCTCTGAGCTGTCCTGCCTCCAGCTGAAATGGCACAGAGAGACCTGGAAGGAATGGGGCATGTGAGTGCCTGTCAGCAATGCTGTAACCTCTCTGCCTTCACCTGGGTCTCAATATTAATTGCTCACTTTTTCCAGTAAATGTATGACCCTACACTGAAAACATATAAGTGAAACAACATCCAAAAGTCCTGAATGTTGTGTCCATGCTCCATTTAAAAATCCAGTGCTAATGCTGGCAAGAGATGGGGGAAGGGGCCTCAGAAACTTCAGACCTGAGTCCTGAAAATCAGATCAGATGGACATATTGGCAGAGTTGCCTAGCTGACAGGGAAACATAAAATCTGAAAAGTAAAATGCAGTGATGTTTTGGGGAGAAGGTGGCTGTTTATTTTATCCCTGGGTAGAAAATGTGATGGGCAGTCACCAAACACTTTGGTAGCATTTTCAGATTTCTGTCATAATTAACCTTGCTTTACAGGCACTGCCCTACAGGAGACTAAAGGATAAAGCAAACCAAACGGCAACAAAGTAGTTAATGGTGTCTCTTTTGCTACGTTTTATAATGGTGACAATAATGTCTAACATTCATAGAACACTAGATTGTATGCCAAGCATTGGTTCAGCATTTGTAGGATTATCTCATTTCTAGAACTAACAGGCATTAAAGGAAATTTCTTTAGTGACTGCATCACATCTGAATTGCCAGTTCCTTATGGGCAGGCACTATATTTCATTCATCCAAGCTCAGCTCTGGGCTTTCAATAAATGCTTGTTCCATAACTTTTTAAAAACCTTTAGCAGGATTTGATAATTATGAGTTTTTTAACAATGACAGTCTACTTTTCAACCTTGAACCATTGTTGAACTCATTTAATGCACTTTTAAAGAAGTGCATAGTATTTGGTTCTCTTTTATATTGTACTAAGAATGCTAAAGAGTACAGAGTATTTCATAGCAAATCATTAAGGAAAAACATTGTCTTCTTTCACCAGCATTTTATTGTTGCAAAGTGAGTGTTTTCATGTAAACAGGAGACATACTGAAAGCTAAAAGTTATCATCCTTCTCAAATGTTGGGGATTTGCAGTATCATTAAAAAAAAAACTTTTTACACTTATTATTTGCTAGAGGCCTGGTGCACGGATTCGTGTACCGGTGGGGTCCATTGGCCTGGCCTGCAGGGATAGGGCAGAAACCAGCTCTCTAACATCCCCTGAGGGGTCCTGAATTGGCAGAGGGTGGTTCTCAGGTGACACACCCTGGAATCAGGCTCCTTCCTCTCTGGTTCTAGGTGCATCACCCAAGAATCGCAGCTGTCAAGTCACCACAGCTCAGCAGCTCTTGCATTGAGCGTCTGCCCCCTGGTGGTCATTGCATGTGATAGCTGCTGGGCGTTCCACTGTTTGGTCAATTTGCATATTACAGTTTTATTATATAGGGTATGCTTTGGCATATAAGGCATTTTCACCATATCTGTGATAATTCTGTTTTTCACAGATTTGAAATAGGTTGGAAAGACTGTTTACATTAGCGGAAAGGTGAACTATATAGTGTGTCAGTAAAAAGTATTAGTATATACAGTTTGAATGTTGATAAGAAATCTACAAATATTGTTTCTTTTAAATAAATTGTGACACAAAAATACACTTGCGAGAAGATGACGTGTGAGACCTAGAGATACCTTGAGAGGTTGGGGTAAATCACAGAAAGTTATTTTCTTAGGCTATATGGCAAAAGCTTAGTTAGCCCATAAAGTGGGTGAAGTTTTTATTAAAAGTTCTGGTTCCCAAGACTAGGAAGTCAGTGGGGATGGTGAGTGAGAACAGGAAGGGACAGTGCTCTCTTTCCATGTATTGCTTAGGACCGATCCTGTGCAAACTTCAGAAAACAGGTACTCTCTGTCTTCGCCTATCCTCTGTATCTTTTTCTGAATCTCTCTCTCTCCTCAGGTCACTTGTTCTGCTCGGATCCTCAGATGTCCTCATTCCTAAATTAGTGCTTACACTCTCTTCCTATTCAAAAGTACTGATGCCAATTTCAGAGGGAAGGCAGGGGAGCGGGTGGAGTTAATACTATATGTAATACTTTAAACAATAAAATAAAATAATAAAAAAGTACTGATGCCTTCATGTCCCTGTGTCATAAGGAAAGAAACTAAACTGAGGTAAGCCATCCAATGATTTGCCTACAAATTATTCAGAAGTATTTGCACTTCAAAGGGCGTCTGAAATATATGTGAATCTTTATAGGAGGAAATGAGAGAAATGTAACAATCAAGGAGATTGAACCACTATTGCTCCAAGGTGGGGACGTGCATCTTTACAGGCACTCACTGCAAAGTGAGGCTTTGGTTAATGCATGGAGCCAGGTCAGCAGAGTGCCTCCCCAAAAGATCCTGTCTCATAGGAAGGAGACCTCAGAGCTCCTTGGGAGTCATTTTCCCACTTCCTCTGATAGCAGAGCACCTCCCACAACTGAACTCACATACCCCATCGCTGGCTGCCCCAGCCCCACTGCCTCCAGGGCCATGCATGTGGCCAGCCCATTCAAGGACAAATCTTTCCAGGAGAAATTCTGGAGATTTTTCTCTCTGATTAAAAAATGAGAGACATGCGAAGACTGTGCTCTTTGCCAGCTGTCTGTCCTGCATTCTGACATTGTCATAGGAGAAAATGATGTTTAAAGTTGCCACTAGAGTCACAGAGACACCAACCCAGAGCCCAGTCATTGTAGAATAGCTGAACAAACCCCAGGCGATGCTCATATCTGAACTTTTTGTTAAGGAAAAAAAACAAAGCCCTTACCTGCGACCCCAGTGGTCTGGTATCATTTACAGGTCAGACACATCATTTGTGAGACTCTTACTATTCACCACATGGCATGGCTTTGCTGCTGATTAGCTGTGACTTTAGGAGTGCTACTGAGTCACTCTGAGCCTCAGTTTCCTTATCTGTTAAATGGGGACTATAACAGGACCTACCGAGAAGGGTTGCAAGAATGTAGCCATCATTTAACAAATACTCCACATTTGACACATCTGTGATGTGTACACTATCTGCATATAACTGACAAGTACTGACAAGTATTTGCATTTTCCATTCTCCTCCCTGAAGTCTTGTTGATCCCAGTATTTGGTTTATTGAATCCTTTCATCATAGACATGTAAAAGGAGAGCATGAACACCAGGTGAAGCCACAGCAATATTCTACCAACCCCAAAGGAAAAACGCTAAGCAGGGAGCAGGTATACTTAGTGTGCTTTAATTCTGAATATAACATGTGAAATTTCATAGGATCACGTGTTACGGGGATATAGCTGAAGACAATGCAGATCAGCTGTCCTGACGGCTGGGGGATCCATGTCCTTACAACAGGGATGAATGAAGAAGTGGCTTTGTTGGCCACCCCCAGTTTCAGGTAGCTCCTTCTGCCATCTCCTCCAAGAGCTCTCTTCTCAGGTAACCACAGAACAGCAGCATGAGTCAGGGTAATCACTAACTAAAGTGTAAAGTCAGTGTCTTTGATCTTTAGGGAGTATTTTCCCATTAATATTCACTAAACTCTAACAAGTTACCTTGTTAGAAAATACACTTTCAAAAAGCCCAAATGCTTTGCAATCATCTTTAAATACGTCTCTAAGATTTCTCTAGGAAGTAAATAAGCACTTATAGTAAGGAATGCACTAAAAGGGATGATGCATTTTGACCGAAATAAACAACTGGACATTAAAGTAAAGAAAGACCCAGGTCTGTGAAGTTCTACCAAAACAGTAAAACGCAGTTCCCCCTTCACATATGGGGAACACCAGGAAAAGGTCTTTCAGATACAGAGAAAGAAATTCTCCTTCCCTTCCCCCTCCCTCATCCTCACTGCTGGAGGCTTAATCTATAGGCAGCAGAAATCACCAGCTAATACACAAACAAAGGCAGTTACTATAGACAGTCCTGGTTGGAAAGCCATCAAGTCAATCAAGATAATCTATCCAGGAATACTCACCTTTAACACCCTCACCACTTCCCTGTCAGAACTGTCTTAAATGGCTCCACTCCATCTCTGATGTGTACTGGGACATGGCTCATGCAGGACACCTGATAGAGCTAGCAATCATTACCATTTTAGAATAAATCAACTCACAGAAATTTCTGAGTACTTTCTGTATTGGGCACCACTGTAAATCTTTACACATTATCTCATTAAGTACTTACAAAAAGCTTGAGTGGATAAGGATCACAAACCAGGAAGCTTACTTGAATTTTGGGTGTCCAGAGTTTTTTGGAAGGTTTTATTACATAGTCATGATTGATTAAACCATTGGCCAAGTGATTGAACTCAATCTATAGCTCCCATCTCCTCCCCAGAGGTCAGGCTGGTATCTCTTGGCTCAAAACCCCAACCCTTTATTTTCATGGCTGGTCTTTATGGTATGGCCAGCCCCAATTCTGAAACTACTTAGGGACCCACCAAGAGTCACCTCATTAGCATAAACTCAGGTGTGGTCTGAGGGATACGCCATGAAAAACAAAGATGCTCCCATCACTTAGGAAATCCCAAGAGTTTACAAGCTCACTCCCAGGAAAGTGGGACAAAGAGCAGCCAAACCTTTATTGTATAATAGTTAATTGACCTTATAAATAGTTTGGAAACTAAGACTTCGAAGGACATGGTAGAAACCTTATGAACCTGTTTAATCCAGAATATGTTTATTTAAATGCATAGAGTACTTTAGCCAAACATAAGAAAAGGAAATAACAATTCTAGGAATATTATATTGCAATCAATAAAAAAAATATGCAGTTAATATCATGAGACTTCAGGGATAATGGAGAAAACAAAAAGGGAAGACCTTAGGAAGTAAAAACAATTGATATAAAAATAATGTTTACTAGAAGATAGAAACTAGAAATAAAAGATACACTATATAAGTACAAAATTCATTTTTGAAAGAAACTTAAAATATGTGATAGCAATTAAATTACTGATTTTAAGTCACAGTTTTCACAGCCTCAAAGGTATAGGTGAGACCCAAGATTGGAGGACTGGATAGCATTAAGGAAACTTGCCCAGGATGTACCTTTTTCACAGGAAAAGTTTACATTGTTCTCAGAGCTTCCTTCAAGCCTTTAATTGTCAAAATACTTTGGGATTTGTTATGGAAAATTATCTTAAAAATGCAGAATCCATTTTCCCTTCCAAGTAATTATCCCTTAACTTTCTCCAGGTAGGGTCATGGACAGGGTGATGGCAAAGAGGGGATAGAACCAATGTTGTTGGGAAAGAAGGATGCTAACCAGGAACTGGATAAGAAAGAGGAAAATTAATTTTATGATGTTTTTGGTCTCCAGCATAGGTACCTTTGTGGACAAATAAGGATCCCATTAACCAAGATGAAAAATATTAAGGAGAGCAGGAAACATAAAGGAAAAGTTTACAAGTGGAGTTGAGACATCAGTGAGTTCTGCAGGAAGCAATTAGAAAGAAATCTGGAGGTCAAACATCTACAGTTGTCATATGTTTTTAATTACTTAAATGGAAACCCTTTAAATTTAAAACAGTCTCAAATGGGAAAATATCTGCTATTTCAAGTTTAATTATTGGTGTTTACATTTGTTTCTGTGTATTTATGGGTAGATGTATGTGTGTATGGATAGATAGGCAGACAGATAGATGATAGGTAGATGATAGATTTGTAGACTGATAGAAGATAGATGATAGATGATGATAGATGACAGATAAATACATAGGTAGATAGACAGATAATAGAACAGTGTAGTAGCTATCATCTTTATCATCAACATTTCTGTCATCCAGCTTAACACAAAGTGTTTCTGGAATTCTATTTATAGTATAACATTTACATTTCTCTCAAATTTTCAATTAGGGAAGAAACTGACAACTGGTAGAAAATTAATGATTATGAAATTCTGCTTCTGCCTGGTTTTGTGTTAGGCACTTATTCATGAGCTATCTCATTTAGTTTTTATGGATGACCCTGAAAAATAGGCATGTAAACCCTATTTTCCCAAGCAAAGAAACCAAAGATCAGAGGGTCTCACAACTGGTGAGTTAGAGAGCCAGGGTGAAAGCCCAGATCTTTCTTCCTGATTGCAGGGGGGTTCCTTAGCTAATCCACAACTGCCTCAGAGGATAACACATTACATCATTAAACAATTTTAAACCACAACTTTTATTACAGGGAATTTCTTAAAACTTCTCTAAGCTTATATCATCTTACTCTTCTCAGTTTTAAACAAAATTATCTATACTTTCTTCCATGGACAGCATCAAAGAAGGGACAACTGAATGAGACATGTCCCATTACCAGCTCACCTGAGTTGTGTAGAAAGAAGATAACCTCCGAGAGAGAAGATGGGTGATGGAAGCTTTAAAGAAGCTTCCTTCATGGACTGGCCACACCTGTTCTCCATAGTGATCACAGTAATAAAAAACTACGCCACACCAAAACATTGGTTCCTCAGTGTGACCCCTGAAGGGACCTAAGAAGAGGTACATGTGTAATAGGAGAGAACGGATGCCAGGGAACCAAAAATATCTTGTTCCCTGAGGATTGGGAGGATGGAATCCCTTCCTTTGACAGGGGAGTTGGGGTATTTGCTCACCAGTGATGACAGTATCCCACAGCCATTCAGGAGAGAGGAAAAAATGCTTTAGGTGCATGTGCCACGTAAACAAGGACGGATGCAATAAAGCTGGTGACCCCCTGTGAGAAAGGTAGGCTCCAGGGAGGTTAACATGGTTCATCCAATGGCAAATTAAACCTCATAGGGGGTCAAGGGAAGATGGAGTGGCTTCACTGTGATACCGCACAGCAGAGAAGTTCTCCATATCCAGAACAAACTCCCAGTGGTCTCACCCACCCCCCATACTCTCTAGCCCACCAATCACCAGTCCCCACCCTGGAAGCCCTAGGGGGCACCTGGTTCATGCCCCTTCTGCACCTCCACATTCAGGCAGGCACTTCTGAGTTTTCTTAATATATATTTATCAATCCTCACAACCCATTCTCATGCCCGCTGCTCTGGTCACACTCTCACCTCTCCTAGAATACCACAGCATTTCCCCACTGGTGTTCCTGGCTAGAGTCTCCACCATCTCAGAATTCTGCTTTTGATGCTATGGAAAGAGCAGTCTATCTAAAGGACAAATTCAAGCAGGTCTCTCCCTCTGCTTCAGCCCTCTTCACATGTCTACTCTAAAAGTCAATGCTTTTTGCCACCGCATAACAGTGGAGCTTATGCTGCTCATGGCAACCAGGCAACACAAGGGATTCCAGCACTCTGAAGACTCACTCAATGATCCTGTCAAGTAAGACTGCCAGCATCACAGTTCAGCCAGAGCCAGAGGAGAACACCATCAAACACCATGTACCAGTCACCTCCCTCAGCTCAGTAACACTGTTATCACTCAGGAACAAGTTTGTTGAACAAACAGTGACCCCATGAAGCGTTTATTACATGTAAATTTGCCTTTAATAGTTTGTGGCCTATTTTTCTAAAAACATAAGTCATTAATCCCCAAAGTGTAATTGTGGGTCTATCTCCATCAAAGTCACTGGAGGAATTGTAAACATGCAGATTCCTAATTCCCAGGAACCTCTTTGTCCTAGTATCACTAGGCACAAGCCTAAGAATCTCTGCTATTTCTTTAACACACACCAAAAGTTTGGTATGTGCTGTCTACATATAAATTGAGACTTAGTGGAAGCGGACAGCATTCAAAAGCTTTGAATTTCAATAGCCTGCTGCTCATCAAAGGTGTGCCTGCCCCATAAGCAGGGTTTGCTATCCCTGCACTCTCCTCCCCACAATGTAACAAAAAATTCAGGTTAAGCTGCCTGCTGCAACCTGATTGTGTACAGTCATAATTATCCTATTTAAAACTCTGGACCCTTGTAATTTTACAAGAGTAAGTGGATGGAGATCTCATCTGTAGTTTCTTCCTGCTGTCAAGGGGTGTAGTCTTATCTATCCCTGGGTCCAGAGATTCTTGCTATCTATTAAAGACATACTGGGTCAAGAATAGAGGGAAGCCTTTACAGGAGGAAGGAGGTGGCATATGTGGTGTCTAGAAGATGGCACTGCTTAACAAGCTAAGTTGGTAAACTGCTTCATATTTCAAGAGGTGGTGTTGCAGATAGGCTTTCAAAGTGAGACCTATTATGTAGACAAAAAATCAAGTATTTATTGAGGGGTATATCTAGTAGTGCAGGGAAGATTGTAGTAGAATCAGAAACTGGAGAAACTAGAGAATTCCCAGGATCTAATTCAGAGCAGGGCTTTGGTGCCACGCCCAATAGTGTGATAAGTTTGCCAAGGAACTCACTGTCTGGAAAATGCAGACAAAAGTCTTATTAGTCCAAGCATGGGCATAAAGCATAGCAATTGTCAAAAATAATCCTATCTAATAAAAGAGAAACATGGTAATTAGCTGTACATCTGCTACCCTTCCCATTGGCTAATCAGAGCGATATGAAATTAACTGCCAGCCAAGATGGTGGCCGGCAGTCAGGCAGCTTGAAGCTAACATGAGGCTTGCTTGCTTCAGTGACGGAGGACTCCAACATTTCCCGCCTGCTGCTGTCAGCCTCTGAGCTTGCAGTTTGAAACATTGTTACAAATATAGAAGCTAAACAAGACCCCAGAAACCTGCTTTCAGCCAGCCGGGATCTCAGAGCTGGAGTTGAAACAGTGTTTTGATTATAGAATACAAACAAACCAGATACCTGCTTTCAGCAGCCAGGCCTCAGAGCTGGAGCCAGAGCTAAAGCTGGCCCAGAATAAAAAGAAGAAAAAAAGGAGCAGTTGGGAACTTCAGTC
>NW_006285235.1:1356-10665 GCF_000327345.1 Myotis davidii | reverse complement strand
CTGTTGAGTCTCCCCCTCCCCCCCCTAAGTGCACAGATTTTTGTGCTCCGGGCCTCTAGTCCTATATAATAAAGAGGTTATATGCAAATTGACTGTCACGCCATCACACAAATAGGCTGCCCCCATGTGGTCAAAAGATGGCCACTACAAGATGGCCAGCAGGGGAGGGCAGTTGGGGGTGATGAGGCCGGCAAGGGAGGGAAGTTGGGGGCAACCAAGCCTACAGGGGAGTGAGAGCTGTTGGGGGTGACCAGGTCTGCAGGGAAGGGCAGTTAGGGGAGATCAGGCTGGCAGGGGAAGGCAGTTAGGAGTGACCGGGCCCTCAGGGGAGGGAAGTTGGGGGCGACCAGGCCAGCAGGAGAGGGCAGTTAGGGGTGACTAGGCCAGCAGGGGAGGGTAGTTGGGGGCAATTGAGACAGCAGGGGAGCCGTTAGTCATCAATCAGGCTGGCAGGGGAGTGGTTAGGGGGCTATCAGGCTGGCAGGCAGAAGCGGTTAGGGGCAATCAGGCAGGCAGGCAGACAAGCGGTTGGGAGTCAGCAGTCCCAGATTGTGAGAGGGATGTCTGACTGCCAGTTTAGGCCCTGTGGGATCGGGAGTAATCCAGCAGCTGGACACCCTCTGAGGGGTTCCAGATTGGAGAGGGTGTAGGCTGGGCTGAGGGAAACCCCTCCCCCAGTGCACGAATTTTGTGCACCGGGCCTCTAGTAATAAAATAAAAAGCAACATTGTCACTTAGCTTTGAGAGACACTGTCCCTTTCCAAAGAGGAATTTTAAATCTTTTTCAGGAATGCAGGTCCAGCTTTCCCTTGCAGTATTAACAGCAGCAGTGAGATCGGAGGCCTCCTCAGTTGGTGCCTGCTTTATTTGTGTGTGATGGATTCAAGACTTGATTCCTGTGAGGTTTAGGGAAGAGTGTGCTGTCAGCAGGATGTCATAGGGAACCTGTCCATTGATTAGCTAACTGCTCTTCATGACCTTGAGTAAAAAACATTTTCTATCCTTGGGCACTATGGTCAAGAAAGTATAAGTGCTAGGCTCCATAGGATGAATGTCCTGGATAACATCATTTATAGCCCTAAGGTCCTGTACAAATAGATATTCATCAGAGTGAAGCTTTTTGACTAGCAAAATGGAAGTGTTATCGGGACACTGGCATGGCTGAATTAATCCTGATTTTAAAAATTTCTGCAATACTGGTTGAATTCCCTCTATAACTTCATTTTTAAGGTGGTATTGTTTCTTCTGTGGGATCTGCTCCCTTGTTTTAGGTTAATTTTTATGAGTTGAATGTTAACCAGCCTACATGGGGTTCTGTCAGCTCAAACAGCTCTGTTGACTGCTCATGGTTCTCAGGTGGGAAGAATTCACCTCCAGATCCTTCCGGGCAAATCAAGAGCACCTGGAGTAGGAGAGCATGTTGCAGCGGGACTCCTAAACATAATTGCTACTTCTCAGGGGAAATGTTATCTGTGCATTCCATTTAAAAAGTAAATTTTGACCCAACAATGGAATGGGGCAGTCTGGCATGTAGAGAAAACTATGCATAAGTTTTTGACCCTCCCAAGCTGGCATTCTAGAGGTTGAAGGAATGCCTGTTTTTGTAATTGTCTGGTCACTCCAGTAACCGTCACCACAGCTGAATTTTCCTTGGCTAGTGTTGTGTTTAGCACTGAGTATGTAGGTCTTTATCTATGATGAAGTCAATTAGCTTATTCCCTACTGTCAGTTGTACATGGGGCTCCTGTGGGGAAATAGTAATAGGTCGGGAAATGTCTAAGGGAGCCCCTAGGCCTCCTCATTCATCATCAGATTCATCATACCCTTCTAATGTTTCTCAAGGAAGGTTTCTTGAAAGCTTCAAAAATTTTTATTTTTGAGTTCTAGGCAGTCCTTTCTCCAATGGCCTTCCTCTTTGCAATAGGCACATTGATTAGCACCTGGTGGGTCTTTCCCTTTTCCTTTCAGGTCTCACCTCTCCTTCTGGTTTCCCTGAACTGTTTCTAGGAAAATGGTGGACTGCTTTAATTTTCTTGTTTCCCAGGCCTGGTAAACTTTAAAGGTTATGTCCACCACCTGGGAGGGATTCATTCTCAATGCCTGGTCTAAATGTTAGAACTTTCTTATAGCTAGGGCACTTTTCCCAGTAAAAGTCATTTTAGCATTCAGACGTTCTGGTGCTGGTAGGTCAGCATCAGCATGTTTTTGATAGGCCTGATAGATCCTTTCTAAAATTTCAGAAGCATCCTCATTTGATTTCTATTGAACAGCACATGTCATATTCAGGCTCCTTTGTTTAGGCACCCTTTTTAAAAACCCTTCCAATATGCACCTTTGGTAATGTTCTAGAGAGACTAAGTCCTTGCCATCTGGGTCCTAGTTGGGCTCTATCAATGGAAGCACCCAGGCTGGGTTTGGGGTCCTCTTGGGATTCTCTTGATGTAAGTGATGAGTCTCCTCATTAACCTTACCTATAACTATCCACCCTTCAGGATATTAAGGAGTACATATGCTAAGTGGCAA
The DNA here is from genome assembly GCF_000327345.1 of Myotis davidii. Classification (NCBI taxonomy): domain Eukaryota; kingdom Metazoa; phylum Chordata; class Mammalia; order Chiroptera; family Vespertilionidae; genus Myotis; species Myotis davidii. Next base: position 8,142 of record NW_006285235.1, on the reverse strand, counting down.
AAATGGAGGTGATAAAATTTGCCATTTTCTGATGGACTGGAATTCTTCCAATTCATTAAATCTGAAGTGGAAAATGGAATACGGGCCCAGTGGGCTGGCCTTCCTGGTTTATTCCACCTATAGGGTATTGCCTCAAAGGGAATTGTCCTGTTCCAGATAGGGATACTCCCTAGCCAAATTGGGTGCCCTGCCAGGTCTTCAATGGGGAGACCATTCCTTCATCATCCAAATGTGGGCCTATCGCCCTTCTTGGCTCTATCTTAGGGTATCTAGAAACACAGATGGTGGTGAGGGAAATCTTCCTTTTTGCTGATAATCCTGGGTCCCCCAGGTTCAAGGCACTAAAGAAACTCACTCTCTCATTTTTCATTTTCTTTCTGTGTCTTACTATCAGAGAGGAGTTTTAAAGCCAATTCATTTCTCTGCATTATTAGGTTGTTTCCTTTCTTTGGTGACTCCTTATTGTGCAAAGACATAAATGTGTGGATATGAGGGATTTTGTTCCATTCCCTGAACCATTGGCAAAACAATTCCAAATATATAATGTTGTAGTAATTTAGGGAACCTTTTAGGGACCATTTTTCCCTGGAGTCTAAAGAATACATAGGCCAAGCAATATTACAATAGAAAACCAGTTCTTTCATAGTGATTGGATCATAGTTGCACATGTACCAATCTGCTAAACTCTCATCCCCATGGGCTCCCAACAGGAGTCAAAACATAACAACCTCTGATGGCATGAAAGTACAAACCCCAGCTCCAGACAAAATGGAAACATATAAACAAAACTTGGATCCATAATTCCATTACTCCAAATGAATACTCACAAGCAAGTCCTAGCAACTTATCTCCTGCCAACTGATACTGCAAGCGGTTCTGACCAGACACAAATGGCATGAACCCCAAATGGCATGGAGCCTATGTGGCACAAATCCCAAGCAGCAGGGATAGAGTATGCAAATCAGTATGCATGCTGGTTGAACCTATCCAGTTTTGGAATCTGCCTGCTGCCCAGAAATCTATTCCTTTTACCAGCCAAGCTTTCAGGCAGCTGATGCCTTGAGAGGGAGTGCAGGGAAATTCCCGGAGAACTGCTCTCAGAAGCTGCTAGGAAGTCCCACAGTCCTGTTCCTAGATCGACCTTCCACAGGCAGCTGGGACCCCAGCCCAGGCCCTCTGGGACTTACCAAGTTCCATGCTGTCCTGGTCGAGTCACCAAAAACTATAATGAAAATGCAATGAAAGCCAAACTCGTAAGACAGGTGCTTGTGAAAAAAGAGAGGCTTATTCAGGTGCCATAACCTGGGAGAATAGTGGACTCCCATCTCAAAGAATATCCCCCTTTCTGTTCAAGCCTGCAGTTATTATACCAATAGAGAGGGGAGGCCTTTTTCTATCCAATTATCTTGCAAGGTTTTGGAGAGATGGGCCCCTATCCAATCATCTTTCTAGCTTTTGGCATGCTCAGTGTAAGAACTTTCCCCTGCATCATCTTGGCCAATAGGGTAAAATCCCTGGGACTCCCTTAATGTCTATGGTAACAGTGTTGTATTACTATAGTAGTCAGTCACTATGTATGTGAGTAGATGAGTGGATAAATAAGCTGTGGTACATTTACACAATGAAAAACTACTCATCTGCGAAGAAGAAGAAGAAGAAGAAGAAGAAGAAGAAGAAGAAGAAGAAGAAGAAGAAGAAGACGAAGAAGAAGAAGAAGAAGAAGGAGGAGGAGAAGGAGGAGGAGGAGGAGGAGGAGGGGGAGACCTTACCTTTTGCAACAGCATAGGTAGACTGGGAGAGTATTATGCTGGGTTAAATAAGCCAGTCAGAGAAAGACAAGTACCATATGACTTCACTTATATGTGGAATTTAATGAACAAAGTAAATTAACAAACAAAACAGAAACACTCATAGATACAGAGAACAGGCTGACAGCTGTTAGAGGGGAGGGGGTTTGGGGAGTGACATGAAAAGGATTAAGCAAAGAAGAAAAAAACTCATACACACAGACAACAGTATGGTGATTACCAGAGGTAAAGAGGGGTGGGAAGCTAGAAGAGGATAAAGGGGGGATAAATGGTGATGGAAGGAGACCTGACTTGGGGTGGTGAACACACACTACAATATACAAATAATGTATTATAGAATTATATACCTGAAACCTATATAATTTTATTAACCAATGTCACATCAATACATTCAATAATGATGTTAGCTCTCCTGCTAAGATATTTTTAGCATAAAGTGAGCCTAAAGAGGAAGGGTCAATAGAACCTACACTTTCATTTAAATCAACCAATCAATATTTGTTTAAAAACCTATCGTGCACCAATCACCATTTAGACGTCCCTTCCTCAGCGAAGTTTAACAAACTAGAAGGAAGTCAGAGATGTAACTCAGAGTCCAGCCAAAGGCATACTCTAATCAATAGAAGTAAGGTTGCTATGGGAATCTTAGCAGGACCACTATCTCTAGGCCTGGGCATCTGGGAAGGCTCTGTGGAAGAGTGCTGTAGAGGCTGTGTTCTGTGAGAGAAGTCAGGGATAGTCTGGTATAAAGAACAGAAGACATGTGCTCACAGAGGACAGACAGCCCATGCAAAGGTCCGGAGAGGTAAGAGGGAATGGTGCGTAGAGAGAATTGAGTGGCCAGAGCAGAGAATGTGAGGGGAGGGTGGTGAGATATAGGGATGGGGGCATGTACTCAGAGCATATCTCAATAGCCCTCTTAGCACATGAAGCTTACCGAGCTCTATACCTGCTCCTCAAACACAAGGGATACCTCAAAATGAAGTCCTATGGGGCACCAAGGACAGAAGACTGATACCTCTCCCAGCTTCCATGTACAATCAATCACTTAATAACTTGCAACAAAGCTGGCTTACAAGGTGCCGGGGCCTGGTCCTTTACATTTTGTGTTCTGTAGTTCCAGAAAGACATTCTTCTCTCCCCTCATCCCATCCTCCCATCAGCTTTATGGAGCCCATATTCTCAGGCTGCAAAGCTTCCAAGACATGCTCTGTTCCAGGGGACTCTCTCCTCCAGCTGACAAACAATTTTTGGAGAAGCATTTCCTGGACATGACAGTTTGGGGGGTTCATTTGCCTGTCTGTGCAGTCAACGCTCCTGAAATGCTCAGGCTGTGGATGGAATTTCTGCCTCATGCCCCATCCAGTTCAGGGCTCTGGAACACAGGAAACACACTATCCTGTTTGCATAGCTATGTGAGGAAAGAACCCCAGCCCATCTTTGTCTCACCGCTGCAGAAGGACATCCAAAGAAAGACAAATAGTCTCTTCCTACCTTTCAGTTGGTCTAGTTCAGCCATGGGCAAACTACGGCCCGGGGGCCAGATCCAACCCGTTTGAAATGAATAAAACTAAAAAACAAACAAACAACAACAAAAAAAACGACCGTACCCTTTTATGTAATGATGTTTACTTTGAGTATATATTAGTTCACACCCTCCATCCATGCTTTTGTTCTGGCCCTCCGGTCCAGTTTAAGAACCCATTGAGGCCCTCTAGTCAAAAAGTTTGCCCACCCCTGGTAGTCTCTTCTTGCCCAGGAGTAAAACTTGGCTCACCCTATCTTGCCATGATTCTGCCTGGCTCCTCCATCCCGCTGAAGGCTTGGGGGATTAAGAGATGCAGTAAGGTCTTACTCTGGCTGTTGAGTTCACTGAGTTGTCACGCACTGTAGCAGAGGTTTGCACAGAAACTTGATGCCCAGAGCCAATAAAGTCTGTGCCATGAAAAGCAAGTCAAAGCACAATGGCATCAAGCAAAGCAGCCACAGATCGTCAGCCTGACCTCAGAACCAGCAAGGAAGCAAGTAAAGGAGTTATTTCCACAGGCTCCCATGCCCCTCCTGCTGCTTCCACCGCTGGCCCTGCTAGAAAAACACATTCCGGCATCTGGCATCTGAGCCCTCCAGTTGAGGAGTGTAGACCTGTGTGGCCTTGAGGGCCTCACAGTCCAGAGGAGAGAGGGAAGAGCATGGACAGAGAATGCCAGCTGCTGGGGTCACCAGAGCATCTGCCATGGGCCAATTCTCTTGTGCCACAATAGCTGGATTTAGGAAATGCCAACCTTGCATTTTGAGAAATTCAAGTTCCCCAGAATATAGGGGAACTCTGAAAAGCCATGACAAGGCCCTGAGATCAATACAGATTCAAACCGAATTTCAGAACCACGTCCAACCAGAGGCTGCACTCAAATGTGCCTCTCTGCCCTATATTCCTGACAACAGGGCATTTTCACATTCATGAACCCTGCTTCCTTGAGGGACAGGCAGCCTGTTGCTTCCCTCTGAGCCTGTCACCTGGTCTACAGCTGGAGCTGCTGGATTCTCCCATGAATAACTCACATGGCTGCAGAGGGAGGAGTGCAAAATGAGGGGGATGAGAGTCAGTTAGGCAGATGAAACCCCCCAAACTGTCATGTCCAGGAAATGCTTCTTCAAAAATTGTCAACTGGAAGAGAGAACATCACTGTTGCATGAATTGCAGCACTGAATTTTTTCAGTTGTTACAAATCTGTTTCTTAGCCTCTCATACTTAAGCTCAGATTAAGCCAAGACATTATCAACATTAAAACATTGCCAAATTGTCATTTTGTGTGAGCAAATGCAGAAAAAGCATCTCCTTTAAGGTTCTTTAAATTAAAAAACTGGGTTGTCACCTTAAGTTCAAGCATCCTTAAAAAAAAAAAAAAAAAAGGGAAAGAAACCACTACCTCCATGTGACATTGTCCAAAGTTCTGTTGTGTTAGACAACAGCAAAGTGGCAATAGACATTTATGCTTCTGTCCAAGATGAGCTCAGTATGTATATTTTAAAATAAAAGGTGGATTAACAACAGGTCCATACAGAAGGGTCAGAGCATGCAGGGAAGGGCCAGGCAAAGACCTCCAAAAGTCCTTAAGTAGACACAGGACCAATTGAGAGTCACCTCTTCACATCATGCACTTGCCATCATTTTGGAATTATTGACCTGGAGTCAAGATTTTGGCACTCTAAGGAGGCAGACTAAAATATAGTAAGTCATGAGTTATTATTGTCTGACCTGAGCAAGGATGGAGAATTCCATACAAATAGCACTTCCTTCCTGGAGGCCATATTTTTAATAAATTAAGTCATTTCTGCCTCCCCTGCTTATACTGAGGTCCAAGACAATGGAAATCCTCAGAGAAGAGGGAAGAGAGATTGATCTGTCATCCACTTAAGACTTCTTGCAGTAATTTTTTTTTTTTTTTGCCTTTTCACTTTATCTTTTTTTCAAATTCGGAGATAGTGGATGGGGTACAGAGCAGCTCAGAAAAACAGACCTTGGAGTAGGCCTTGGAGTAGGATCCTGATGGGGAAGGGAGGCATCTGCTGGGACAGCACAGTTGAAAACATCAAGTTCTGCCTGAACCCCAGGAGGCCCTGAGTGACCTCTTTGCACTCCCAACAGAACCCTGGCCAATGGTGCTGGGAGACAGGGATGTGATGGCCTCAGTAGCCTTTGTCCAGGAGTGTCCTTGACTCTCCCTCCTGCACTGAAATGCTGCTTCCTCCCAGAGCTGTGTTCTATCTCTGTCAGTCTGCACTGCAGAGGGTGTTGAAGCTGGCAGATAAATATTGTTCTCTCTGCAAAGAGCTCTGTAGTTGGGGGTGTGCCCAGTGTGGCCTGGGAGAAAGTTAATTTTTAACTTTGTAAAAGTTAGAATGATTCAGGGGGAAAGGAGGAAAAGTGCATATTCATGCAAGATAAAGATTTAGAACCAAACAGGGAAGTTATGATCCACAAAGTCACTATAATGTAGCCACATTTCACGCCTAAATCAAGCCATAAATTTAACAGCATGTATTTACAAAAGAATGAAAGTCCACATATCACAATTTCAGAAACAATTTTGCAAAGCTAAAAGTGGGTTAATTTGACTGCTGGACATTCCTTTGACCATTTTCCTACTTGTGAAATTGAATTCTCGTCTTCCCCAGGGCATGGATGTGGAGGCTTTATAAATGCATTAACAAAGTATGTGAAACAGGTGAGGAACATGCCATTGTCTTTAGGAAGGTCAAGCTGTCTGTCGGCTGAATGGGCTAACAAGTCATGCCTGCTGCGTTCTGTCACAGGGCAGCACATACTAATGTTACACAGTGTGTGGAGTCATGCAATTCAACACCAGAGCACAAGGCACTGCAGGCAGGGTGTTTAGGGTTAACTTTAAATACCCTCACTCCAGTTTGCTTAACTTCTCAAAGAATGCAACACCAACTTCACTCTTTTTAGGGGTGATGGGAACAAAATCTATTTCCTAGTTTTTTTTTCCTGTGGGTATTATTTACAGGTCTGCTGTGGGTCAAACATTTTGTTACACTAAAAAAATAAAAGGGTGAATGTTTGTCTTTTCATTTTTTACATGCAGGAAAATAAGCTGATTTGACACAAGTTCCAGAAGCTTCTAATCCCATTGTATTGAGGTGTTGCTCAGGCTGAATTGCACAAATGCCGGGGCCATCCTGAGAGCACCCATAGGAGCCAGCAGCACTTCCCAACACATCTCAGCAAAGAATGGAACTAACCAGAAGAGGATTCACATTGCTCCCTGAGTGAACCAAACCATCCCAAGGTCCAGGATGTAGTTCAAATCACACTGCTTTTTGAAAGCCTCTGAGTCTCCTTACAGCAGAAATGGCAGCACTTGAAGACTTTCATGTTGATTCACCCACTTCCTTTCTTTCCTAAAATTTACAGAAGCTAGAAGACCAACAGCCTGTATCTTCTCAAACAGAAAAG
>NW_006285235.1:0-1343 GCF_000327345.1 Myotis davidii | reverse complement strand
AACAACAACACTAAGTTACCAGCCATTTGTGGGCAAGGATTAGTATCTGCTACTCCCCAACAGGATGTGAAAGAATGAACAAATGAATAAGGTTTGGTTGGGAGACCTTCTATAGGGGACAAGATTAATTTGTCTAAAATAAAGGATGAAGCACCAGAAATGCAAAGAGATGGGGGTAGAGGCAAGGGGGAAAGAAGCCATCAGTGGGAGGAACAAGAAGACAAGTCCATACTTTCCTCCTTGCAAAGGAAGGCTGCAGTGGCGCCAGCATGGGTCCCTGCCCAGCCTCAGGAAGCACATTTTTACCTCAGTTGCAATTAAAGAAAGTGTTGGAGGGAGATGGGCTTTAGCAAAAATGACTGGTGCTAAGTACACAGAAGCATCTAACAAATGAAATTTGATTAAAGTGTAAATTTGAGCCAGAGAAAGGAATGAGCCAAGTGTTGACAGTAGTGAAAGTGTCTACAGGGGACTCTAGTGCTGAGTCCAGTCCTTCCCTCAGATGCCTGCATGTGTGTGCCCCTCTCCTGCTCCAATACCTTCTTAATATTATAAAAGATTCAGCAGTGACACTGTCTGGCCACTCAGGAATAGATCCCTGGAAGAACTGTGACAGGGTCCCCACTCACTCTTTCTGTAAAATTTATTAGGTGCCTACTTTATGCCAGAGAGAAATCAAATAACAACCAAAGTATATTCTCAGGCTTTTGCACTCAGGAACTCAAAATGTCATCAAGTTTGCTCAAAGAGATAATTTATTTTAGATCTTGACTCACTGTAGCTACACCCACAGGAGGATGACATTTAAATCAGAATGTCATTTTATACACTTACATATTTCTAGTAACCATAATACTTCAGAACCTGGCTGCTCTAAGGGTGGTCCATGGGTCCACAGCTTTGGCAGCACCTGGAAACTTATTAGAAAATCAGACACTCAAAGACCTACCTACAGAATAGAAAGAGCATTTTAACAAGATCCCCAGGTGGTCCTTATGCACAGAGACTTTTGAGAATATTGGTCTAGAAGCATGATTCTCAAGTGTTCACATGCCTCAGAATCACCTAGAGGGATTGTTAAACCAGATTGTTGGGTTACAGCCCCAAAGTTTCTGATCGGGTGGGTCTAGGAAGGGCCCAACAACTTGAATTTTGCAAAAGCTTCAGGGACCACATCTTGAGAACTACTGGTTTAGACCACCCTCTGTAGCACCACAGCACCATGCAGCCTGACCTTATTCTGTGGCTGAAGATGAAAATTAATCTAAAGCACTGGCCCTCCCACTGGAGCTACATCAGAGTCCAAGAGGGTTTTTGTTGTTGTTATTGTTGTTGTTGTTGTT
>NW_006285234.1:4382711-4410524 GCF_000327345.1 Myotis davidii | reverse complement strand
TTCCATTGACTTTTAGAGAGAATGGAAGGGAGGCGGGGAGACAGAAGGAGAGTAGTATTGATGTGAGAGAGACACATCCATTGGTTGCGACGAGAGCTGCGATGGAGCCTGCAACCGAGGTACATGCCCTTGCCTGGAATTGAACCCAGGACCCTTCATTGTGCGGCTGACGCTCTATCCACTGAGCAACACTGGCTAGGGTGAAACGAACATTTTTAGTCAAGCATAGCTACAGCCCAAATCATTGATGACACTCATTCCCACCATCTATTTTATGTGTACTAAAGGCCCGTCCTCCCTTTGCAGACAAAAATCCTGCTCTTTTCCCCTGAAGGGGCCAGGGATTCTCTGGGCTGTGTCTTCAGATGCCCTGAGGCCTCCCTGCCACGACCCAGACCACACCAAGAAGAACACGACCGACCTTCGCTCCAGTTTTAGAAATGAGGTCGGGTGGTCACCGAGAAGTGGAGGCACTCCTCAGATTGCCTTCCCTTCCCTTCAAATTGGGGAGGGTTGTGAGGGACACAAGAGGGAGCACGGGGAGTGAGGCATGGGATTCTGGGGTCTCCTGCAGCAGGTTACATATCCTTGCAGAGGAGCAGTGCATAAAATGCAATAAAATGCCCCTCTCCCCGCACGCACTAGAACTCTTATTATCTTGGGCTCAGGTGTGTTGCATGAATATACAATAATGGGGCTAACAAGATGGTTTGAGGTCACAGAGGGATAAACCATGGCGTAATCCAGCTCCGAAAGCCGTTCTGGTAATGAAAATTGTAGAGCAGTCTTGTGGCTACTTTTGTAATAAAGATATACAAAGATGAATATAGGTTTCCAGGAATTAATCTGAGAGCATTTGATCCAATTTATACTGGAGTGGCTGCATTGAAGGCAGCTCGGTAGACAGGATTCCAATTTAGGTTGATAGAGTGCCGTGGGGTCCCAGGGAGGAAGGGTTCCCTGTAATTGGGAGATGATTTTATTTTTGAAATGCCCATCTCTTAGCTTTGTCGAAGGCCGTGCATCTGTCTGCCTTGTCTGTGAATGCAGCCAGGCTCAAGCCCCGAACCCCGCGGTAAAAGCTTCTGGTTCAGTCTGACAGACAGGCTTCCAGTTTCATTCTTTCCGAGGGGACTCCGGGCCGCACTGCATTTTACTGTTGTGATTGTTCTGTGGACCAAGCGACTGCAGGCCCACGGAGAGGGGGGCTCAAGACAGCCTCACGTCGCCTTCTCCTTCCCTCTTTCTGATTGTGCCCCTCTGAGCACAGCCAAGTTTAGAACTCTTAGGAGCTTGCACTCTGAGGCCAGGAGCCTAGGCCTGAGGAGCCGGGAGGAGCTGTTCTTACTTTGGCCCCGAATGTGTGTCATTCTCTGGCAGATGGCCAGGTCGGGGGCAGAACTGGAGATGGCTGAACTCAGGCCGTGACTCTTGAAGAACTGAAATTCCTGGCACACTTTTAACAAAACAGCCCCAAACCAACCCAAGAATGTTGGCTATGCCTACCTTATTGTCATTCTATCTGTTTGATTCTCTGAGCTGCCAATGCAGGAAAAAGTTTCTTTATGAATATTGAGATTCAAAACCCATTTTGATGCTTTCCATCGCCTTTTTTTTTTTTTTAAAGTGGCATTAGGGAATTATTCTCTTCAAATCCTGCCTTGGTAGCTGTTAAGAGAGGCTTGTGTTTAAACTCCTGTTCTGCTTAAGATGAATCAGAAAGCATTGACTTCTGGCCCTCTCCCTAGGAACTTTAGGGCCTCTTATTTGTAATTTTATTTAGTCCTTCCACTGATTTAATTTTGAACATATATGAGCTCATATAGTTTATCATATATGAGCTCATGTATTTACAACTCACATAAAAACACATCATGGTGATGGGAACACCCAATTTGAAAAAGAGGTTTGTAACACATTTTTATTTGTGCCGTGAATTATCACTTAGGATTTTCATATCAGTGTTAGAAAAGCTGGCTGTGTAACTGTTTGTTATAATGTTATGGGAATGAAATTTAATTATTACTAAAGGCTTTTTATTTTTTCCATTTTTTATTTTATTTTAATACTTTTCCTAAATTGTATATGTTGGCCTATATACTAGACACACAAGGTGGGATAAGATGTGAACTGTCTTTAGTAACAAATAAAAAAGCAGTTTGTATTCAGCTCAAAATAGTCCACAGCCTAGATGAAGGACAGAGCTCTACAGCCCCTGAACCCAGAGAGGTTAGTCCTTCAGCCGGCAGATGACAACCTGAGACATTTTCAGAGGATTTTCAAGTACATATAAATCAATACATATATATATATATCTACTTATACAAATGTATAATACGCATACACTGGAATTTCCTTACTATATAAACCACCTTTTTGTTTAGTGTAAAAGAACCAAGGTTTTTAATTCATTGTTACTTTTATACTATCTCGTCTTAGATTATCTTTGAAGGGAGGTGGGAGTGGTATGCAGCAAATGAGAAAAGAGTGTATTTTCAATTGTCAGTAATATTTAACTTCTATCAACAATTTCTTAATTGTTCTTCTGTAAAGCAAAGCTTTAATGTGTCAGTCTAAGTTACAATACAAAAGAAATCAGAAATTATGCTGTTAACATTTCTCTTTTTCAGATATTACTAATTAGATTAGAGAAAATTATTTCTTATAATTTCACTATAGAAAAGCTATATGTCTAGTCATATTCACTACATTAAAATAAAATTAAGGAGAAACAGTTTCTTAACACTGTCGGCAGATATTTTTCTTCTTTTTTTTTTTAGAAGGAAAGGTTGCAGCATCTAATTTTACTCATGATTTGTCTTTATTAAAAGCTCTTGTCAGGGAATTAGACTTTTTAGGTCTGGGCATTGCCTTAAAAACACAAAGCCTATCATGATGTTGGTCTTATAATAAAAATTAGTCTGATTTTAATTTAAAGAGATTTATAAGTAGTTCTCTGAGGAATTTTATTGTTTTATTCACCAAGCTAGTAGACCAATAGAAACATACCAATGACGTTTAGCTTGCAAGTTAATGAAAAACAAATCCCCTATTGAAATAAACTAGGTATTTTTTTTTCTTTTAATATAGAAAGATCAAGTTCATGCCTAAGAAACTTTCAAAGAGAAAACTCTACCAAATTTTTTTCTTATGTTTTTAAGATAAAATGCCTTCTGCAATCATGGTACTCACCATTTTGGGGGGGAAATCTTGCCTTCTTAGAATTCACTAATGCCATTTGTTGAGACTGAACTTTTTTCAGGGTGATATAAATGTCTAAGAAAAAAATCAAAGGAACCAGAAGAGTACTTTAATCTAGATGGTTTATATATAGGCATCTTAGGAAACACACGTACTCTGCACAAGAAAACCATACCTATGTTGTAAAAGATGCTAAATCAATGTGTATTTAACTTCTGAAGAAAGTTGCAGAGCAGAATCAAGCATCTATCAGGGAAACATTATATGGGGTTGCATTTGTGATGGGAATCCTAAGGATGTTTCTGAATATGTTAACTTTTTCGGATAACTCAGTAATGAAAGCTTACAGCAGAGCAAGTGTATTTTTAACACAAATTTGTAAGGGTGTTTTTGATATTTTCACCTTTAATGTTTCAAAGAAGCTTTATTAAAGTCCAGTTTGTGTAACATGTGTACTTGGAAAGTGTCAGTACACAGGAAAAGAGACTTTTAAATATTCAGGGCATGTTTGTTTTTTAAGTGAAGCTCATAAAAGCTGCCTGGCAAACCTATGTTTGGGATACCAAGTACCTCTCCCCAATAGCACACACTACCTTTCCAGAGAGGAGACAATAGAAGGAAGATGGGCGACTAGGATTCTAACTGCTATTTACAGCATATCATCCGCTTGTTATTTTTCTTTCCAAATACGCAGATTAAGATAATAAAAGAAGTGACAGTAGATTCCTTGTGGAATTAACTGTTCCTCTCAGGCTTCATCCAGGCATCAGTCGCAGCATCTGTGTGCTCTTCCGGCCCTGCCTGCGAGTGTACGTCCAGGTTTCACTGGCAGACCTAATTTCAGAATACATAATGCATGATTTTGAAACCAATTTGTTATTGTAATAAAATATTTTTTAGGAATGCATGGGACTCCTCGAAAAGAGAATGTTAAATTATACATGCACTGTGGCCGCGTGGATTCATTTAGCTCAGTCTGCAGGTGAATCTCCGGTGACCTTGGCACTTGCTGGCTAGTATAGAATAACAATCAAAGCTTGGATTGGAAACCCGACCATTTCCAAATATTAACAACTTCTTTCAAAGGAAATGCTGATTTCAGCATTTATGTTAATGGAACATCAGTATCTCACTCAGAGTTTTTAGGGCAGGGGGAGGAAGAAAAAAAAAACATCCATGATCTTAATAGGATTAAAAGCCAGGCTTTTATTTTTAAAATGCTAATTTGTTTTCTGCATTCTGTTTTCATATCTGGGCTTGTTATTCACTACCCTAGGACCCATAGGCCACTGAAGACTCACAGAATTGCACTGGTAATGATAGGAAAGTGACATAAAAGGTTTCTGTCTTAAAGAATCCTGTCGTCTTTCCAAACCAACTTCTTTCTTGTCAACTTGGGACCCAGCATTCCCAGATAAAGGGTGAGAGAGGACAAGAATGCTTTAGGTCCCAGGCCTGACTCCTGCCTACTGCCCCTTTCACCTTAGGGAACAAACTTTAGTCATTTGAGGGACATTCATTGAAACAGCCTGTGACCCACATGAGTCAGAGGAGCTGCCTGGGTTGGAGAAGTTTGGCTGTGAAGGTGAGTTGCCCGAGGCCCATGACATTCTGTAATCTGCTTATCTTGCAAGCTCTCACCAGCAGCTCACCCACTGCTGTTGGAGCTGAACAGTGGGGCAGAGAGAGTAGGCCAGAACCAGAGACAATCATGCACCATGTAATTTGTTTTGAGATTCCTTTGATAGATTTCACTACCCAAGAAATTTGCAAGAGAAGGGGACCCTTACTCTCTGAAGTCAGCTCAATCTCATCATGTGTAAAGGCAGCACCATGCCTGAGCCCTGTGATGACATTGTTAAATGGGCTTAAAGATAAATTCCTCTCATTCCCTCTTTCTTTGCTTTTGCCTTTCCTGTCCAACTTGGGGAGGAAGAGAGAATGCAGAAAGTCAAGTCCCATGCAGGTTGATGAAAACCGGGTGTAGCAATCCAGAGAAGCAGGTAATTTTAAGCTCAGGTCTGTTTGGCAAACGAGGTGTCCCATTTGGGGTAATACACGTTCATGGCTTGGCCCAGCAGGTGTGCTAATTCGAGGCAGGTTTCCTCTAGCTGCCTTATTAGGGGATGTTACAAATAGAAAGACTATTTACATGCCCACAAAGACATTAACAAAAACACTCCAACTCTCAAAACCCTATTCTGAAAACTAGAAAAAAAAATCAAAGGGAAAAGGCCCCGCTTTGGGTTTTGCTCACTTGTGTTTTTAATAGTTGTTTAATGACCTATAAAGTTACTTTTCTAAGAAAAGAAACATAAAGGAATTTGGTAACTAAAAAAAATGGAGGGGGCTGCTGAGACATTTCCTTCCAGCTGCTGAGAGAAACGGAGCTGCTGTTTTCTGAGGGGCTTTGAATGGTATTTGCAGAATTCACCTTTCTTCCTTCCTCACTGGCTTTGTTGGAGAATATAAATATCAAGGCTATTTCTTTTCCCTGCCAGAACAGTTGGTTTGTTTGGGGTTTTGTTTTGTTTTCTGTTGGAAGGAATGGCAGATAAAAGGGGAGGCATCATCTACATTTTGCTTAATACATTGGTTTCTATTCAAAGTCCTTTTGGGGGGAAAAATTCCTTCAATTAGCATTTTTCATGGAAACAAAGAGTTTTATTCTGTTTAAGCCTCGTTACTGAAATATTCTGAGGCATATAACTTCGAGGCCTGTTGCCATGAAAATGATTTGTGAGTCATGTCTTAGTTAAAGGGGTGCTTAGGCCAGAAGATATGGGAGTGAACCCTGACTTGGAATGGAAGCAGAACAAATGGACAAGGACTATAAATGTCCTCTCCAACTTTAAAAGGTATTTTCCATCTTCCCTTGCTGGTTGAATTGTGCTGTGGAACCTGAGGAAAGAGAAGACACTGGACCTTGATTCAATGGAATGAGCTTGGTTGATGGGAATGTTCTGTTTAGAGAAAACGCAGATGAAGGTCTCTAGTGTTATCCTGGTAGGGGAGGCACCTGCAGAGGGCTCCAAGGGAGGTAAATGTGGGACTCCTCTGGGGATGACTGTGGCCCACTGTTCTCCACCTTCTTTAAGTGCAGGGCAAGAGAAAATTAGGCTTCAGCGTAGTTAACATGGAGAATTAGTTCTGATACTGTTGTGACATGCCTATAATATGTGGCCTTCCCTTTGTTCCTTTCCTGTTATTGATAACTAGGTTAATCACAATGGCATCATTTCAAAGGAAGAACAATTGTGAGTGCCTCAATCACAATATAGTGGGTTGAATACTGTCACTCCCCTCCCCCCAGTTCATGTCCACTTAGAACCTCAGAATGTGAACCTATTTGGAAATAAGGCCTTTGCAGAGGTAATCAGGTATGGATCTCGAGGTAAAATTATTCTAAGTTTAAGATGGGTTCTAAATGCGATGATTAATGTTCTTATAAGAAACAACGAGAGGGAGATGAGACACAAGGGGAAAGCCATGTGAAGACAGTGGTAGTAGAGGAGTGATGAGTCTGTAAGCCAAGAATTGCCAAGGCTTGATGGAGCCACTGGAAGCTGGGAGAGAGGCACGGCATGCATTCTCCTTCAGAGCCTCCAGGGGGAGCCAGCCCTACAGACACCTTGACCCCTCTGGCTTCCAAAACTCTGAGATAATGAATTTCTGTTGTATTAAGCTGCCAAACTGATGACAATTTGTTATGGCATTCCTCAGACACCAGTACACCCACCAGAAAGACAGCACCCATTTGGGGTATTTTAAGCCTAAAAGTAGGTTAACTAACAGGAGATAAATCTGATTTTCATCTGCCCTTTGCAGAGGTCTTTTGGTCTGGCTTCTATGGCACACTGCTGTGAGGGCATTAATAGTACTCAGGGCCCTCAGGCATGCCCCAAAAGATCTATAGCTGGTATCGGAGAGGGTGCTCTGGCAGTGTCCCGAATGACCAAAGCTCTGGATTGAACAGGATAGTCCCACAAAGGGTCTTCTACCCAAGTGAACACAAATCCAGGTATCCAAGAACTGATTCTTTTGTTGTTGTTACTCTATGCCATAGAATTTGGCCAAGGAATCCTGAGCACCACCAGAGAGGTTCACCACGTAGCCATCTTTTCCTAATCAGTAGTGCAAGTTAGGCATACAGAACTCCCCAGATTTGGGCAGATTTTGATGACAGCAAACTTGGAGACTGTTTATATGAAAAAGTAACTAACCTTGTAGTAAAGAAGATGGCTAAACCTAGACATGAAAGGAAGACCTAGACTGGTGTGGATGATCTTGGACAAGTCAGTTAACCCACAGAAACCTTACTTTTGTCATCTATAAAACGAGAGGCTAGCTTATTCTTCCCTGAATTCTGGGTAATAAACAAGATAATGGGTATGAAAATAATATGGAAACTATTAGGTGTCCTGCAAACCTTAAGTATTTGAAGTAACCTTTAGGGAAACAGACCCATGGTTAATTTTTTACCCCTTAGCACCACCTTGTGTTCAAGCTACTGCTCTTGTGTTTTAGTGTTCTACGTTACAAAACCGACTGGGGTCACTGAAGAATTCATTGGAGTGTTTTTTCCTAATGCCATCATGTGAAAACAAAAACAAAATTGAATAAATTATCCATGACCTTCACTACTTCTTTGAATTAGCAAAAGATCCAAATGTTTGACAGTAGATGTTTTCCTACTACTCAAAAGGCATGGGAACTAAGAGATATCCCTAAATCTATCAATTCCAGTATTTTTTTTCTAAGAGAACAAAAAGGAACTGCAAAGTTAAATACATTGCTTAGCTACCAACATTGAATACTACAATGTGGAGATGACAGAATTCTGTAGGAATTACTACCTAATCCTTATAACCTGAGCAGGCCAACCACCAGGCATAGAGAGATGTCAGCAGCATATTTCTGAAGAATGGGAATGAAGACAGGGCTAAGCTAGGAACAAAGACCCAGTGGAAGGTCTAATGCCAGGCACTGGCCAGAGGGCCTGATTGTAGAGTACAATGGGGTGTTGGGTCTGATCAGTGCCCTTATTTGTACTTGAGTTTGAAATACCTGGGGTGATGATGGAGGGCGATGGGTACGGAGGAGGGAGTATAGGAGCCACAGTCTTGGGAGAGTGGCAATAACTGTAATTTAATGTAATGATGTGGGAACTCACATTTTCAAGTGGTGGGATACTCAATATAATTGGAGAGTAGAGGAACTGAGCCCCATCTTTAAGGCATAGAACTCAGGGTTGGTGATAATGGAGATGATAGAGGGCTATCATCTGGAAGCAAACTTGGATGTAAACCAAGGGGCATGGCGAAGTCGACTATTGCTATTTAGTGGGAGGAGGGTGGGCTCAGTAGGTCTGCAGGCCCCAAGTCCTTGGTCCAGGAAAGCTGGGTTGCTATAGGGAGTAAGGACAGAGATAATGACACATTGTCAGGTTTATATCCCATGGACTTAGGATGGGGGAAGCTTGAACCTGGAGGTCAAAAGTCTCCTAAATTTCTGGACTTGTGACCAGGTAGGAAATGCATGTTTGACTCACCCTGACTCTGGCCATGACCAAGTGACAAAACCATGCTCTGACTTATGAACATGATCTGTTAGTTTTGCCCTTGACCTGTTCCTAGTGTGTGTCCCTGTTTTGGATTATAATTGAAGCCATATTTGAAAAACCTCATCCACTAGCTTCTTTTATTGTAAAGAGAACTGTTTTGAGTCACTTGAGGATTTATTTAGGGGTTTTCGTCTGATGCCATATCACTCATCTTTTCACCTAAACCAGAAGCTCTTTGAGGATAGTATATATACCTTTGAAAAATTTTTTTTTACTGTAAAAAAGCAATCCTAGGACTCAAAAATGAAACAGACTAAGAATTGAAGCCTGGCTACATGACCTCTTCCAAGGGGCAATTAATTGCTTTCTGTAGCCAAGTATCAGAGAAAGCGGGATGGAGGGTGGTGGGAGGAGGGTAGGCGTGATTTTACACTTAGATTATTGCTATTTCACTCGACATGGAGCCAGGCAGCAACTAGTCACAGCCCCGAATACTGTAGATTATCACGTGTGACGTTAATGCACGTGAAAATTGGACCTTTAAGACTCCACATTCAGAGGCTAATCACCCTCTTTAGCATTCCCACTGTCAACCAAGTCTTGGTCTTCGCCTTCATTTATAAAGCCTTCTGGATACCACTGCTTAACTGAAAACTTCCAGAGCAATATTTTTAATCACTGGCATTAGAACTGCAATTGAATGGTTTAGAGCAGCGATTTTCAACCCGTGTGCCGTAAGAATTTTTGAAATATGGAATACCTGACTATTTACTCAGGGGCACTGACCTCTTTTCCCTTAGATTATCAAATGAAATAATGACACCAGCCAACACAACAATAGCTAGTGTAAGTGAATCAAAACCATACCTATTTTTTTGGTCAGATCAGCTAAAAATATAACACATTGTTTGGTGTGCTGCAGAATTTTAATCATTAGTCTATGTGTGCCAGAAGATGCAAAAGGTCGAAAATCGCTGATTGAAAGTATTTCAGGCAGAGGTCTTCTGGAAGGGAGGCAAGGATTTTCTGCTTATTGCCCTGTAATGGTACAGTAGCATTGCTAGGGGGTACATTCTGAAGTATCACTTAACAGCAATCTATTTCCTTAAGATTCTTGATAACATGGTTTGTATTTCACCGCTAATAAATAGGACCTGTTTCACGGAAAAGCTTTTACAAACACAAGCACTGGACTTGCCTATACTTTACAAAAAGTATATATCATTTTGTCTGTTGTGTTTTGACCCTCTCATTGTCATTTGAAACCCGTCTTTGAAAAGGGAGACGCCTTCTCTGTCTTCTCCAGAGAGACAAGTGGACAGACATGCTTCTCGTGGCCTCTTCTGAGGCTCTTCCCATCCTGGCACCTTGCAATTCAGAACTGCTCGCCTTCACCCTGGAGTAGTAGTATTTTAGCGACTACTTTGAGAAATTCCTAAAACAGGTGCGCTAACCGGGCAAATCTTAGGAAATATTTAGATTCAAAACAGATTCTCCAGTTCTGGAATATTTTGCTTCAGTAGAGACATTTGCAGAGCTATCTTTGAAAGAGGACATTAAGGACATATCTCATTTGGATGTTTACAAATATTAATTTATATATGTATATATGTGTGTGTGTGTGTGTGTGTGTGTGTGTATTTTTTTTCATTCATTCACTCATGTTGGCACTTTTCGCCTACCTTCCAAGTGACCTGAACCCACTCACTCCAAACTCAAGGAAATAGATGGGGGGGGGGTACTCAGGTACATTAGGAGCCTTGTTTTTCATTTCTCAAAATTGAAGTGCAAGCCTGCGTCATGATACAGAGGAGGCCCCAACAGCCCAGCTCAGTCACCCCGGAGCCCACAGAGATGTCTCAGATACACTGGGAGGGCCTTTTGATCAGAACTCATGTCTTAGAATTTGGTATTTTTGTCTCCTTTTCAGAAATAAGCCTATTGTAGGTAATGAGATTTTGCTGTAATCTGAAGGGAAAAGTGATCACTGGTGGGAAATTGTCTTGAGTAAAATATGAGAATAATAAAACCCAAAATAATTTGACCTGGTTAAAAGAAAATTCAAGTTTTTGCTACCTTTGCACTAAGTTTGTAAATACAGACTATGACCAAAAAATGATGGAGCATTTGTAAACTAAAATAATTGTTCTGTTTTTAAGGGTTTATCTAATTAATTGTGGTATGCAACTATTTAGCACTTAATATCTGTATATCTTTGCAAAGGCCTTTCACGTAGAGTTTTATTATATTTGGGGATTTAGGTTATTGTATATATAGTAAAAGTGGTAAAACTGATTGTTTAAAATGCAAAACAATTATAAAACGCAGATGTTTCATGAAGAATGAGCTTATCACATAGTTGCCATATGCACAGGTATGGAAACTCAAGCATGTCACCTGCCGTGGTCTATTGTCAGTAGAAAATCCTAGAATTCCAGTCTCTGTCTCTGAAAGTCAAATTGGTTCCAATTCTGTATTGAGATGCCAGATTTAGCAAATAAAACACAGAACACCCAGATAAACTTGAACTTCGGGTAAACAACAACCATGTTTTATTTTAGTTTGTGTTCCATGTTTGGACATATGACAGTCGATATTTTATACTAAATATACTTAAATATTTTAGCATATTCTATGTTAATATAGTACATCTGTAGTTTATCTGGTGACTGTAGTTAGGGAGAGATTTAGGTTGTATTTATTACTTTCTCCTAATGATTTCATACTGTCTCACCTATCTGATCAAACCCCCCAAGGTGTCTGTATTTTAAACGAGGAACAGTCTCATGTAGCCTTTTAACTCGACCTGTCTCTGACCTGAGGAACCATGAGGTTGAAACAGCTCAGCTAAGTAAAATTTCAGGAGGCATATCACCAATCACCGACATATCGCCTTTCCATCTCCTCCTTGTGGGACCTTATTTTACAATTACAGCGAGTATCCGTACATACAACATGCTGTCGGTCCACGTTGAGCTCAGAGACTGCTCCTGAATCCCCACCCAGCACCACTCCTTAGCACCTTGGAATTCTGCAGGGAGTTTATCATTCCGACCTGGACCTCCTCCAAACCCGTGCCTCCCAATTAAGATGATAGCGATGATAATTCAGGCTTTATGAAGTCCTGACTTGATGGGGTAACATAAGAAGAGAACTACGTAGCTGTAAATGTAAAGAGCAAGCGTGAAATCAGTGGGAACCTTGGCATCCAAAAAAGCGTTTAAGAAATCAGCCTGGTCAGTATCCTTATGATAAAATAGCATTGGCTTTTGAAAGGACTTTGCAGCTGGTTGGAGCAGGGCCGGATCTAATAATGGGTCCTGCTTTTGTTTCCTCTGCTACCTGCAGAGGAGGGGAAGCAAAGGGACCTCATTCTTCCGGTGATATTTATCTGGAGAATAAACTGAAAATCGTTGACATATCTGTGGCCCATGAAATGGGCTGCAAAAAGATTTTCAAAATTGAGAAATGGTCAGAAATGGTGGCTTATTTAACATTTGATGCAAAAAGCAGCCAATAGAAAACAAGTGAAAGCAAAAGGGGAAAACTTGGTAGACAAGCTCCAGTCCTCATGGCACTGGGCTTTTCACTCCCTCACCTCCCCCCCACCCTCAGGTCCTCAGTGGATGAAATGTCAAATGAAACCAGCCCCTTTAATGCTTCTATTACGTCCAGCTTTTCATAACGAGCATCCTGGAGGAGGAACAGATATTTGTCTTATGAAGTGTAACAGCCGGTTCCCTTCCTGAGCACAAACCTGCTCACAGGACTTGGTCCCAGGCTCAAGTTTGCAGATGCCCCAGCTTGTCAATTAACCAGATCCACATGCTTCTTAGGAACAGTTTTCTCACTGTCGCTGCCTCCCTGAGCGTGGAGGGGATGGTGGCCGAGCCAGAGTCCACCAAAGGCCCTCTTCTTCCCAGCAGTTCTGCCATGTCTTCTTTATAATTTTGTTTGTTTCAAACACGGAGCACATGGCCCATCCAGCAAGGAAGCATGGACGGGAGGAGGGAAGATGTCCATCAGACACAGTTGCTTAAGTCAGATGCAGCACCCAGACCCAAGAGAAGCACACATGTCTTCATTTCCGTATTTCACTCTTTTGACAACTCATTAGGTGGCCCATCATCTCCTACATTGAACTGGGGAGGACACACAAAGACCTGAGAGAAGATCTGAAAGAGGATACTTGTAGGAAAGCCCATTGTCACACAGCTATTTCCATCAGTGATCGGCCAACGAAGTCCTGGGCTTATATGTGGAAATGGGTTTGGGGGAGGGCAAGGGCAGAGAAGGGTGAAGAGGGTAATAGAAACAGAGGTAAGGTGCTGTCTTCTGTAGGGGGGGAGTGCGGGGGCAGTGGGGGTGAATGGAGAGCTCATTCTCAGAGGGTATGTTTCTCCCCTCACAGTGGTCTCTCCAGCCACCAGCCCATCCTCATGACCACCACCGCCACCCTGACGGGCAGAGCTTTCTGTGTCTAATGGGTGGGTCCCCACCTGCTTTTCCATCGAGAAATAAACGGCCCTGGCAGCCACTCCAGGCGCGGTAAAAGGTCTCGAGCTTCGATATTATTTGACAAGGGAAAGCGCTGCCCTGTCGCCACAGGGCACTGGCACTTGGTGGTGCTTTCCTTGAGAAAGTTCCAGGTGCCTCCGCTCTCTGAACGTGCAAACTGTTTACGAGGCAAAGTTGTCCTCGTTTATAGGGGGTCTGTTTTCTTTCTTTCCCTCTTGAAGAAACCTGTTATTCACTGGGCTGTAAAATGGAAAATAAAGATCAGAGGTAGTGGAAATCATATAATGTATCTGGGTAGAAACATTAGAACTCTCCCGTAAAATGTAAGGCCTTTAGAAATTTTCACCCTGTTACTTCACCGTGGTCTGTTGGGAAGCTGTTCGCCCTACTGGTCCTCTTCGCCTTATTCTGGGACACCTCCATAAGCTGCCGTTCCCCCTTCCTTTTACTCTCAGCTTCCCGAAGCAGGGGATGAGGAGACCTGGGATTGCTGATCATACTTGCTTGGCTACAGGCTGACATGTCTCCACTGAGAGACTCCAGTGGCTTTGGTCTTCACCTGGCCATCCCGAATGATATGATTTTGGGCTTTTCATACAGTGGGTAAGTTTTTTCCCCCAGCCCACAAAGTGTGGATCAGATAGTCCAGTACTAACAGATTGTCCATTTTCCCAAAGCCCATTTCTCTCTGCCTTACCGCCTTGCTTCTCTGATTGTGTCAGAAGATCTCTTGTCACTAGGAAATCTCTACCTTCTGGGCAGCAAGAACACATCGCCTTTGTGTTCCTAATGTGTGGCCTCCCCCTGCAGCTGCCCAGCAAGAGGGCCAGCCATGCCATGGACCCTGATTCGTCCTGCCCATCCTTGAGCCATCAGATGTCTCGGTTCTGCCAGACCTTCTTAGAGCCAATCTCTTTCGAAAGCGAACTCTCCAGTGCGGGGTGTTCAGCAAGCATTCACTCAACATGAGACATCAACCCAGTGTGAATTAAGTCAGCTCTCTGGTCCCTAGATATCACCTTTCCTTTCTTTCTATCCGCTCTCCTACTCATCTCCTTCTTCCTCCCCAATAAAACCCCAGTAGGTTTCCCTCCAGAGAACAATGCGCCTCGGTCTTCAGTGCAGGTCCAGGGCTCAGAGGGAAAGTTGAGGTCAGCGTGGCAGCTTTCTTTTGAGGCAAACAGATGGTGAAGGTTAAATGACAGCTCTCTGACTGCCTCTTTTGAAGTAATTGGAGATAATTTGTATTTTGAATCCGAACTTGACCATTGTCAGAAGGGAAGAAGGTTAATATGGAAACGATTTTACATTAGCCCCTGTTTCTTGTGCTGCCCCCCCTTCCCCACCGCTTTCTTTCTGTCCTTCGGATCCTTGTTTTTTTAATCCTTGCTCCAGGCAATTGGTGAGATCGTTTCTGGGCTAGATGTGCCTCATTTTAGGCGGTGGCTGTTATGAAAGCCAACAACAGCTTATTAAGGCCGGCGATAATCTCTTCTACTGATGCATTGTTGCTTTCCAGAGGTCCAATTAAGGCCGAGAATCGGAAACAAGATCTTGTAAACCTAAGGCTCCTTACCTAGGACAGTTTGCAAACAGATGCACAGATTGCTTCCTCATTTCTTGCTTCTGAACGCAAACCGACATCCTATCACAGAGAACAGTGTGTCTGAACTGAAGAAGGGACGTGCCTGTCTTTCACAGCCTGCCACTCTTCCTCTCCAGTCACTTAAAATTTTTATTTTAATTTCAAAGCCTGGCTTTGGGCCCCAGCTCTGATGTGGAGCGTGGTGTTGTTTACCTCCTAACTGCATCCTTTCAAAGAATTGACAGTACTTCCTGAAACCCCACTCGGGGAGGAAGCCCCTGAAAAAGGAGAAATGCTTTGCATGTTTAAGAAAAGAGACTTAAAAGAGTGGCATGTGGATTTTCCCTCTTCTTACCCCCCTCATACATTTACCCAAAGCCAGCAGGCTCTTAAAGTCAACGTGAGCAGGGCAAGAAGTTTGCTATTATTTCGGTCTCCACGTGGGGGGAGTCTGGGTGTAGCCTTCTGGAGGTGGTGATGATATTAATCTAGCCAACTCAGAACTTCCCCATCTGGACATGGCCAGGTACCAGGAACACTGGTGGAGGGTGGAAAGGTTTATAATTCCCTGGCATATCGGACATGAAGTGTCATGTGCATAGCTGATGAGAGTAGGAGAGGCCATGCTTTCACAGGCAAGCACTGGCCCACTTAGGCCTACCCCGGGGGGTGCTGGGAAGGAGAAGGAGGAGTTACCTGTACATTGTAGGTCTCCTGAGTGTCAACAACAGGAGGGAAATCTGACCACCAGTTGGCTGAAAATGAAACTCAATTCTTCCTATATTGAAGTCTGAAAGTCAAGAAATTAGCAATAGTTTGCCATAAAAAGAAAAGCTGGATATACTAACTAACATTAAAAAGAGGTTTTAGTCAAAGCCCTGATGAAAAGTTTTAGTCCATGGAATCCCGAGAGAAGGAGTGAAAGTGAAGACTGAAGGCTGTCTGCAACATGTGTAAGTGCTGTTTGCAACAGCAGCGCCGAGGGCAATATTGTATGTGATTCATATACATCTGGTTTATTATAAAGCACATTTTTTTTCACCAACTTGGAAAAAGAAAAGAAGATATTGTCGTGTTATTCCTGGCTTTTTCTTAACCACCCAAAGTAAAGAAATCACTGCAAAAGCTTTAGAAGCAATTCAAGTACCTCGATGGCTTTCATCAGACATTCTCTGTACAAGGAAAAGAAAAAAAAATCATTCTATCTTTTTATTTTTACTTTGCTTTAATCTTATTTGATGCTGTCTCAACAGGCCAGGACATGCTTTCTTGGATGGCAATTTCACTGCACCATATGTGTCTCTCACAAGATAGCAGAGGGAGATGAATCTTGGCAGGAAGAGAACTAAACACATCGACAAAGAAGAGAAAAAATTTATTTACTTAACTCCCTGTTGCCTGCATACATTTCCCCGCTGTACTCTGACTCCCAGTGCAGTAGTTCAGACTTAGTTTGTTATAAACAACTGTGTGAAATGCAGGCCCCCATTTATCACTTTTTCGGATCACCTGCCCTAGTTTTCCCGAAAACCCACATTAAGCATTTCAGGGACCAGATGAGGAAGCACGGTGTATGGAAAGAGAAAATCTAGCCTCTCCCTCCACCCCCGACCTTGTATGTGCAAGAAGCCCCAGGCCAACCCCTGGCAGCAGCAAAGTCTCTGCCTCTCCCCGTCTCCCACCCGGATGCAGTGAGGAACCTGGGGTCTGCTCTGCCATTTGCCACTGGGATCTTCAGTTCCGCTGGACACCCTGTCACTCTGTTGCCCTCAAGATTGCTTTGCACGCTGGCTTGCCATCAAGTCATCATAAACTGATGCACATGACCCATCTGTGCAGGATAGACTATAGTCCCATGACTGCTGTATAAATAGGAAGAAGTTATTGCAGTGACACTGGAGGTGGCCCCTTGGGTTGGGCTATGTGGGAAATGGCTCTACTATACCAGAGTCCATCACTTGCATCACAGGGACCAAGGGCTGTTTCAGAGGGTGGGCCAGAGCTTCAGGCCGGACTCTTTGGGCGCCTTTAGATGGGGAAGGGGCCATTTTGCTGTTGTGCATTCAGGTCATGGGGTTAGAGTCCCTGAGAACAATGGTGAGACCATGGAACAGGTATATTTTTGTATTGTGTGGTGTTTTCAGATAATAGCCTACTGCATTGTGACCTCTAGTGACACAGCACAGAGAACGAGGCTCAGTGAGATATTTCAAAATGTGTTGAGATTTAAGCGAATTCCAAAACTTAAATTAAAAATAAGGAATACTTTTTTCCATCTTTGAAGGGGAAAAAAATGAAGCTATGAGATTTCTTTTCCAGGTATCAATTTAAAACATTTGCAAACATTCTTTTATTGGGGTAAAACGTCCATGTTAGATTCCTTCTAGGGCCAATGAGTGGGTGGATTATCCTCCACTGGTCACCCCTTGGGCCAGATTCACAGGTGATGTGATGAGGGCAGTGAGCAGGGTACAATGGCACGTGACAAAGGATGCTTGAAGACAGTTTTCCAGGAATACTCAGGCTTGAGGACACAAGAGGATCATGAGGAGATTAAGATCATAAAAACAGAGAGTGAAATTCAGAAATTAGCTGCCTTCCCATAATGCATGTTGACTCGTGTGTTATTTTCCAAGAATCTCATAGGTAGAAAGTTCATTCAAGGGCAGGAAAATGTAAGGGGTGTTTTTTTAATACATAAAAGGGAATATAAACGCAGCATGACAAATAGGTATCTAATGTTCTCTTGCTGTTGGACAAAATGCTTTTCTTCGTCCACTTACACTCAGGTCCCAGAGAACAGAGTTCAAAGAAATTTAGTCTTCTCGTTCTCAGAAAAATATCTCTAAGATTTTGGGTCGTGCAGAACCCATCCCATTTCTACCAATTTTTCATTTGGTATTCTAACTGAAGTAATAAAATGAAAATATAAATGTGGAATTATAGTTTCTAATTGTATTAAAAGTCAAACTACATTTGTTAATTTAGTGGATTCCATGTCTTAGGCAGTCAGCTTCTGCCTCAGAAATTTACATTGGGATCAGGATAGAATGGTCTCTGAATGAAATGGCAGAATGTTAGTCAATAAGGATTTCATAACTAATTTTTCAGTTACTAATAGTACACTTACTAGATGCTCAAAAGATGTATAAGGTATGATAGACATATATTTCTCTTAATTGCGCACTCTCTTGGCTTTGCACATTGAAAGGAAGAAGTGGGAAAAATTACCGAAAGCAGGGTGGAGAGAGAAGGTTACTGGCAATGATGTAATTTCCCTTTGGTATCTCGTCCCACTAAAAACTCAAGATTGCCCCATTATAAATGCCAGATCAATGCAATTTATTTCTTGAGTTCAGGCTCTTGTTAGAAGTCTTGTTTGGATGAGGTGAGTAAGAGAAGCATGACTATGCACATACACACATCCAGTCACAGACATGTTTACAGATATATCTGTGCTGGGATTATATCCGCTCAACATTAAAACATCAAAAGGGAGTTAGCAAATGTTGAGGATAGTTGGTGCACGGAGACATACAACGTAAAATGTACATTGGAAGAAAATGAGTTTCTGAACTTGTCTTCCAAAAAGCAAACCAAAATATAAACCCCCTTAACCCATATGAAATCTCTGAATCCACAAGAATCTTACTTTCCAGCTTCAGGAACAAGATATGATAATGCAGGCTGTGGGTGTGTGTTTCAGTTTATCCAGTTTCTTTGGAAATGAAACAGCCCTGAAATCAATATGAAAATGAGATGTAACCTGCATGGTCTGATAAACTGACTCCTTTGAGAAGAAGGAATTCTGGATTTTAGCAAGCTCTAAGGATTCCAGACTGCAGTAGGAGACAAAGCATAAGAACTCTTGAAAAGTCTCTCAGGTTTGGCTAATGGGAAGCAGACAATGAGAGCCAGACGCAGGCTCCACCTCCCTCCCGCTTGGTGAAACATGTCCCCCAGCTGCTTCCTTATTTATCAGAAGGGTAGTTAATAGTTCAGTAAATGGATTATCTCTTTAATTAGATTTCTGCTTTTAAGACAAAACAGATGTATGATTTGGTCAAATTATTAGACCATTTGTACAACTTTTTTTTTTTCCTCTAATTATTTATTACCAACTAATGTTCAAAGAAGGAAAGGCTTTTTCTATTAAATTCGGTTTTCAATTGGGGGGCCCACTTAAAAATTCCCTCTCATTTCCCCTTCTAATGCAATATCAGTTAATGCTGGAGAGGAATCCAGACAAGGTGTTAAAACCAGGATAAAAGCATTGTAATACCAGGAAACCTGCTCCATCAAGACAGAGGCCGCTTTGCTGGTGGGAAAGTGGAAAAAGTAAACAGTAGCGGTCTCGTGTGTAACAGAAGATTTAGGTATAATTTGTTTAAATAGTAGCAATAATGATTATTAATTCACCCTTTGAATGTTAACAAAGACCTGCTTTTTGTTAGTTTGTGCGTTTGATTCATTTTCAAGCTGAAGTTTGTTTTAGGCTAATGCTGCCCTACACGGGAAATGCAATTAACTTGAGCTTCGCACGCCCTCCTCCCCAAATATATTTGATGCTTGGTCATACAAAATAAAACAGTTCCCTTCCAGAACACTGACTTGCAAACGCTGTGATCACAGCGGAGTGAATTTTTGTCCAATTTTTCTTCTACTTCCTTGAGAAACAATAAGGAATTCTTTTTGTTCTTTGCCACACAAGGTATAACAAATGGATTTCAAAATACCTGCACTATATCGGCAGTGCTTAGAAGAAAGAGAAAAATCAAAGCAAGAAATAAAAATTACAAAATGGTAGAGCCTGACCACTTTATCCACAATTTGTGTCTGACCTCATTGTTGAAAAATTTTGCAAAGCGTCATGGCGGCCAGTTTTTCTCCCTTTGACGCTGTAACGTTAAAGCCAGGGTGAGGTGTATTGTTTCCTGTGCGGTGTAAGGGGACAGAACCCCTACAGGACCTGACCTCAGGACCCCTTGCGTTCTCCAAAAGGCAGCGCTGTCCTGGGCCTGCTGTCAGCAGAGGCAGCCTCAAGAGCAGGGGTCCAGCTTGTCCCGTCAAGTTTATCGTCCACTCCATCAAAGGGCCTAATGGTCAGCAGAGGGGGCTAAATGTGTCCCCTGGGACCTGACATTAACGGAGTGGACTGGTTTAAGTGTTACTGAGGGTGTCTCAGAATGATTTGGACGCCAATACCCGTTTCCCTCAATAAGCCGTCATTTGGGTCATGACTCAATACAGCTTTGCACTGACACGGCCCAGCCCCGAAGTGCTCCTGGGGGACATGGCCTCACCTCCGAGACCAGCAGACAGCGGGGCTGATCAATGCCCTCTGACAACAAGTGAAACAATCACCTTTTCTCTCACCCCTCCACCTCTTTGCACCTCCCGTCCTCTAGCCCGTCTGACCAGCTGGAAAATGATAAAGATAAATTGTTTTATCTAAACATAGGGTCTGACACTGAGAAAAGACAGGAGGAGTGAGGAGAACCGCCCGGTTTGTCGGGAGTCTTAGATTCCAGGCTTTTGCTTCTCATGTAATTTTGATGGAAAACAAAAATTCAGTCTGTATATCAAATGTAGAGCTTGACTGATCCAGGAGGAAAAAAAAAAAAAAAAGCCTGGAGTTGTGGTGAATATTTTCTCCTCAGATTTAAGCTGGCCTATAAACATTAGCTTTGTAGGTGTTAAGGAGACACAGGGCATTTTCTGTGTTTGGATTGGGATTTTGACAAAATCATATGCATAGGAAATAAATTTAAATTATAAGGTTCTTTTAAAAGCAGAGTATTTTTCAAAAGGTAACCAACAACATAATACTGATGTGAGAAATCTTTAGAAAAGGCTTGAAATACTTTTTAAAACACAGGATTCCCTGCAGAGTTCTAAAATCACCATTTAAACCATTTTTACATTTCTATTTATTTGGATTTGAAACAAAACTAAAAAAGATAGGGAGAATGTACATATGCTCTTGCTATAATCACTGTCATTTTCTTCATGACATAAAAATAATACAAACCTGTGAAATAATAATGCCCAAGTAAGAATTGTGATATGTATAAAAATATACTTGAAAAACATTTTAAATGTATTTGGAATGCTTGAAATAAGTGGATTAGAATGTTTAAAGAATTATGTTCCATTTACTAATGATAATGTTATTTTATATTGATTTTAATATAATATTTCTGTGTGAAATAATTTTAAAATCATTTTCCTTTAGGCAGAAAAGGAAAACACATTTCTATTAGAACCAGACATATCTAAGAATAGGATTACTTCTGAATACTTCAAATAAAAAAGTATATCAGAAGAAAATTTCATTTCTAAGCATTACCTTTTAAACAATTTCTAAATGTCCCCTTTCTGATTTCTGAGAAGTAACTAAAATTTCATATGCATTTTAAAAAACAAATACCTATTTTTAGTTTTTGGCTGATGAGAGCTTTCTCCTTTCATATTTTTCATTTGCTGAGGTGAACTGGGAATATAAATCAAAGGGAACAGAATCGAAGAATTTTATTTTTGATAGAGAATTATAATTTTGAAGTGCTTTTTATCGTTTAGCATCTAATTGGCTAAAATAGCAATTCAAAAGCACTTTTTATTTACAAAATTATTTATATAAGCTTTCATTCCTTCTTGGTTTTGTTAATCTTTTCTTTTTTCCTTCAATTTTATTTACACCTTCTAGTGGAGTAGAGTCTAAATATATAGTATATACAATGTGTATACACATTTCAATGCGTTATTTCAAAAATAGTTTATGCTTTTGCTTGAAGATGATGTTTAGAAAATGTACATATTTATATGGGTTATTTATAACAAAACATAGAAGTACTTTTTATTGTTTGTACACTAGCATTAACAACAGATTAATGTTTCCTTTTTGGAACATAACTATTTACTATATAATTGCACTTAAAAAAAAAACAACAAGGCTAAACACCCAAAGTGTCAAAAGTCAAGCTTAGCAAATTTAAAAGCAATGAGATGAAAACTCAGTTAAGCACAAAAGGTCTTTTTGAATTTAGCGAAGAGCGGCTGCAAGAATTAAAGAAGGCGAGATCTGTGCCTCCAGTATTCGGTTTATTAGGTCCAATGCTCGTCTTCAAAGGAATATCACAGCCATGTGGCATTTGAGGATTTGGAGGAATTCTGACAATTCGGGTGCTTTTTGCCAAAATGGACTCTGTGTGCACTTCAGCCATGAACACTGATTTAGGACCTGCTACTCACGTTGTCCTCCGGCTGTATTTGTACAGTTAGATAACTACAACATTACCAGTCGGCAAAGGCAGAAAAATCAAGGAGGGGCAGAGCTAAACAAAAATCTTACATGTTAGCAAAAGAAAAGCCCGAGTGCTCTGTTTTCGGCGAGGAGCATGCAGGTTACAGAGCTGGCCACCGACCTAGGAGCCCGCAGGTTCTCAGATACCAAGGCAGCGGGTGTATCCATCTTTATCTGCTCAATGCAAATAAAGGTCTGAAAGTAACATTGGGCATTGTCTGCGTTCAGAAGTTCCAAAGTAACCGATCAAAACCTGCCTTTTTATTGAACTTTAGAAAGAGTAGCAGCTCCAAGAATATGGTGTGGACTGACTGTAAGGGCCTGAGGGGAGCATGGAGCCAGGACGTGGCCCCAGGGCTGGCTTGGTTAGTGTCCATCCACGGCAAGTCCCTTTCTTGGTTCAGGCTTCCATGTGGGAGTTTCGACCTGGTGTGAGATGGAAAGAGCACCACATCCGCCTTGTATTATGAAAATCAGGCCCTGTTCACTGTCAGGATCAGCAGCCAGAGCTATTTCTCCCCCTTTGAAACTACCCCCTGCTCCCTCCCTGGATAAAACCTAGTTCTGGGGTTAGGAAGGAAAGTGACAGGGATCTTAAGAGACCTAATTTGGGAGTGAGGGCTTCTTGTCCTTGGAATGAAAGGAATAAAGCCACCGAGAGGGACTGTTTCAGGAGAGGGGCCGAGAAGAGGGAAGTCTGAACTTTGAACAAAAGGGACAAAGTAGGATTTAATTTAAACCGGGGCGATGCGTTCCTTTATTAGCTTCGATTGTACATAAAACGTTGCACCGTTTTCTTCTTCCTTTCCTCTATTCTTTATATTTTTAATTTAAAGCCAATTGGGTAACGTAGGGCTTGTTCGGTAAATATAAAAATAGAACAGTACAATAGCCCACATGCAGAATGGGGGGAAGGGGGGCATGCACCCTGGCTACGAAGATCACTGAATTTTTTACACAAAGAACAAATCTCTCCATCCTACGTTGTCATTAGAACAGAAAGACATTTTTTTTCTTTCTTTCTTTTAAAGGAAATCATTTCAATATAAGAAAAGGACCCCTCTCAAGATGAGGTTCCTGCTTTTGCAGTGTTGGGTATGTTATTATTATAAAATGTGGTTATAGTCTCTGCCTCTTACATTAACAATGGGGGCAGGGGTAGGGGGTGGGTCTGAGGGGCCTGAAATGACAGAATGAGGGACACACAATAGGATGGCCGTGACTCTGAACAAATAAATAAAACATGTGAATCACGGTCTCTGCTCTACCTCCCTTCCCCCTCACCCCCCAACTGTGATTAAATTTGCTGTGGTCATTTCCCAAATGTCGTTTCCCTAGCAGCAGCAGCAGCAGCAGCAGCACCCAGAGCCTCTTCTCACACCGTGACTGAGAGTGAGGGCCTTCCTGGCGCGGGCAGTCTCCACCGCTGCCAGTCACTCCTGCCAGCACCGACACGCGTGCCGCTTTCATCAGCGAAAGGCTCCACATCTGATTGCTGTCCTCCCCCAGCCCCCGAAAAAAGAGAGGAACAAAACCAAAACTACCAGCCCTGTAACACCAACTCTGCCCCCTTAATAAACAGCCTCCCAGACGACCCCCAGCATCACACCGAAGCCCCAGGCGCCCGGGGCTCAGTAATGGGATTTCTCATACCCCTTTCCTACCACCACCAACGCAGCTTCCCAGCAGCCTATTGAATGCACAGGAGGAGAAAAAGAATACATTTTAATAAATCGAGGGGAAAAATGATTTGGGTCCTGCAGCCCCGTTCTTTAGTAATAGAAAAAGGTGAGGTTGTTGGGGGGGGAGTGGGGGGGTGATTTAATATTGCAAGAGATAATAGCAACTATGTTAATATCCGGAATTTTCAATATACCATAAGTACATTTTGTTTTTCCTTTTAGCACGATTTATAATTAAAGATTTTAATCTGGCTTCACATTGAGTTAATAAGCCCTTTGATTGATTAGGATTCATAAAATTGCCATTTCCCGCTGATGCTTTGTGTTTCTGGGGATGTTCTTTTGAAAAGCTGGGTTAAGGTGAATAGGAAGCAGCCATTGTTTAGGCTGAGCTGTGCCAATTCTGGGAACTCGGAACTGCTTTATTCAGAGTTTGTCCCCTGCAATATCTTGTTGTTCAGCCAAATTAATGCAGATAGAATCTGCTGGGCTACAGTTTAGCCGCTTTTAGGGGAAAACTTTTTTTTTTTAATTATTATTATTTCAGCAGGTGTTCCATGCAATTTCTGCCTCTGTTTTCTAACCTGTTCTTTGGCTAAAATAAAATAAAAACCATGATGAAATAGCATTAAATTGATAAATAGAATGTTACAAACTGCTTCTGAGATAAAAGAGAAAGGTACAAAACCAAACACACAAGGAATGCAGCAAACCCCCCAAAAAAACTGGGCCTCCATTTTTCTTTTAAAAATTCAACTTCAGAGGCTGTGCAACCAATAAATTATCCATTTGCATTAATGGCCAGTAGTGCAATATGTGGGAAGTGTCCTCCTTCAGCTCAAGGGATGTCTTCGAAATGTAAACACAAATGAATAAATAGGAGAGAGAGGCCGAGGGAGGGAGGCGGGGAGGCAGCGTGCTAATGCTGTTTGTCAAGTTAAATAATATAGCCTGCCACCCCCTCCCTCCAAAACCAAACCAAAATTAACAGCAAACCCTAGAACCAAAGATAAATCCCGTGAAGGAAAGAAAATGTGAGAAAGAGCCGGTGATTTGAAGCGTCCCGTCAGAGGGCCCCTTTCCCCCAGTTCATTGTAGCCTGCGTGTCTATAAGGGAGTGTGTACAAGAGAATTCTTTTTTCCCCCTCCTTATTTTTAGCAGAGGGGGGGGACAAAGTGACTCTCTCCAGCTTCCGAAGGGCCTCACTGTGGGGACTGAACCAGAGCAAATTCCCTTTGTGTTTCTCGCTCTGAAGGGACCTGCTATTGTTGAACACGGGGCCTCCTGTGAGAGCCAGCCAAGCTGTGGGCTGTGGCCTGTGGGCTAAGCCTCTTCAGATAACACTCAACTTGTTTAGGGATCGATACTGCCTCCCCTCCCCTGTCATCCACCCCAATTTACTTGGCTCGACTAGCGTTTTCATCTCCCTGTATTATCATTCAGATGTGTTTTAAATGCACACAGTTTTAAGGCTTAGTGAGGAAAACTAGAAGCCATGTCCACGGCACGTCCAGCCCCAAGGCAGCGCCCAGAAAGCCTCTCCCAGGGGGGCTGGGAGGTGAGGCTGGGCTCACTGCTCTCCCACATCGTCACCTGGGAGTCTGCCTGCCTGCCCTTCCTCACGTGAAAACCCCGTCTGGATGCCTGTGTCGCCAAAGACCTCGTCCCAGCCAGCATGTTCAGTCCTTTTCTTACTCCATCCCCACCACAATCCTCATCAGCCCCCTGCATGGTGGTCTGTCCTCTCCCTCCCCATACCCCCCTCCCCCTTTCCCTTGAGGTTTCGGTTTCTGCCATGAAATAGCAAACACCAGCACAAAGTAGATAGCGGCCATACCCGCAGAGTGAAACGGGTTTGGGTTTCCAAACAGACAGCGATGTCGCTACCCTACCCCAGGAGTCCTTGCTTTGCCATCACTGACCTCATGAATCCCGGACCGGCGGGCCTGATTGGTGGGCATTTGAACGTGACTAATGAAGAAAATTTACTCTCGGTGGGGGGAGGTAGGGCCCCCCCTCCCTACCACCAGATAGAATGTTTCCTGATGCATTATATTTTTTACAAGAAAAAAAAAAGGAAAAGCCTAACACACATATTTGTGGCAATGTGGAAATAAAATAAATTTAAAACAAACTCCCTCCACCTTTTTTTTTTTCTATCCCAGGTCCTCGACAATGACAGCAGAGAACGAATAATTCCCGATGCAGTGTCTTACATCCGTTAAAGGTACCTTTGAATGAATGTCAGCTCCTTTCTACCTTAGTGCCAGCCGATCGATGCTTCATTAGGGCCGAATTGTCTTTTGCCCATGCAACCTTGAAAACAGTCCCTTTAATTACCTGTGAGGAAGTCGGGGACCCTCTTTTTCCCCTCTACCTCCCTCCCCCCCTGCCTTCTTCAGCAGAAGGCTCAGGGAAGTGGGGGTGGACAGGCGGGGGGTCACTCACTCACATTCACAGTCAGTACATCACTCCTTGATGGAGAAGCTGGGAGGAGAAGAAAAGGTGGGGCCAGGGGGGAGAAAAAAAAAAGGAAAAGAAAGAAATATCAGACCCTGAGGTGAGAGGGCAGGGTTCAAGTCCAGACTACAAATCTATTGAAGAGCTTTCAGCCAGGCAGGCCTCCACTTGACTTTCTCATCAGCCAGCTCTGTGAATTCTCAGCTGTTCCCTTCACACCACCACTGCTCCTTGCATCTCCCTGCTGCTAATTACCCAGGGTTTCTAAATAAGGCAGAGCCAGGCGCTGCTAGGGACCCCAAAGGATTCTGGGTGGGCTTCATCCAGGTCACAAGAAAAAGGGGGACCTGTTGGCTAAATATTTTAGGGGGATCGGGGAGAGAGACACAAGGAGCAGCACAGCTTGATATCAACCCTCCCATCAAAACCAAAGGGGTTCCAAATGATTGTAGGCTTGGCAAGTTTGAGTCCCGGAAGAAAGTGCATAAATAATCATATTTGTTATGCACTATTGAAAAATTCAGAAAGATTTTAAATTCAAGTGATAATCTGGTCATCCTGAGGGATAGGCTTGTATTTAACAGCCAGGAATTTTTACCTATTCAATTATGATGAGAAGTATTCCAATAAAGCCGAAAACCTCAGCAGAGGAATGTTAATCACCTGTGCGTGCCCTGTTGGCCCGGTATAGAAAAACATACCTGCCTAAGCTGGGCGTCCTCCTAACATGGTAATGTAGTATGGGGTTTGGGACCCCTTCCTATCAGAGGTCCCCAGGCACCTGGGTGTACTAGTATATGGCGAAAAACTATAACACTCATCTGATCTTCTCTCCAGTGACCATATTTCTATCCAAGCAAGGAGTCAGGGGTCAGGGGTCAAAAATTTCCCCCCAAATTTACACAACAGACTGCAATTACATTGCACTACCCCCTTCCAGTCCCCCACCATGACCTCTCCGCCACCCACCCCACACACACAGATTTTGCAAGTTTAGGGTTCCCAGATAAAATACAGGATGCCAGTTGAATTTGAACTTTAGATTAACAAGAAATAGTTTTTTAGTATAAGTATGTCTCAAATATTGCATGGGACATACTTGTACTAAAAATTATTTGTTGTTAATCAGAAGTCAAATTGAACCGGGCATCATGTATCTTGATATTCTCTGGCAACCCTGTGTAGAGTCCTCTCCAATGCAGATATTTCCTGCAAACAAATGAGGCAGCAATGATTTTTAAGTCCCTTTAAAAATACATAAATATAAAAGGGTTTATTTGAATATTTTCGGGTCCAGCTGTAATGGGGAAACATAAGCTGTTTTACTGTGTTCAAGTGCCCTGCTGTGTCAAGGGTCATCTCACTTAGCCTCCCCCAGTTCAGGAGGTTACAGCGGGCAGGAGCCCGGCCATGTGGCTCAGTTGTATCACAATAAGGACTCTGGGTAAAGTCGTCTCCAACCCGTGGACGCAGGCTTGAGCCATGCTGTCATCAGCCCCC
>NW_006285234.1:4377979-4382671 GCF_000327345.1 Myotis davidii | reverse complement strand
TTCCCGCTGGCCCGCATCTTCTGGCCCATCGAGGAGCAGCTGCCTTCATGGGAGAGGGAGGGTGTATCCTGCATCCTTGCTCAGCACTTGACCTTAGTCAGGACCCTGTGAGGTCTCCACGTGATGCTAAAATAATCACCAAACAGGAGAGCAGGAGCCCAGGGCTGGGAGAGGAGGCAGAGGGAGAAGGGGACACACACTGCCTCTGCGCACGGCCCGCTGGGCTGTGGGAAGTCCTTGTGCTCACAAGCGTCCCGTGGGAGGAAAAGGAGGATGGAAGCACCCAGGCCTCACTCAGTGTGCAGGGGGCTCGCGCTTGCTCTCGGCTGGGAGGCCCGAGGG
Organism: Myotis davidii; assembly: GCF_000327345.1. Lineage (NCBI taxonomy): Eukaryota > Metazoa > Chordata > Mammalia > Chiroptera > Vespertilionidae > Myotis > Myotis davidii. The sequence goes on along the minus strand of NW_006285234.1, from coordinate 4,382,329 downwards.
CCTGCTCATAGCCTCTATTTAGCATGCCCAGTAACTAGAAGAGTTATATTCCTAGGTATGTGTGACTACATGTTATTAACACTTTGTCTGGGGTCGGGGAACAATGTTCAATCTCACATAAGTTTGCTCACATATAAACATTCATAAAGATGAGACTGTGTTTCAGGATGCAGATGGTGGGCAGGTAGTGGGTAGAGAGTGAGGTCAGGCTGACCTGATTCTCCCAGATAACGCCTGCCTGGGGGGCAGAGGGCAGGGCTGTGGTTTCTGGGGAAAGCAGAGGAAGGGTGGTCTTTGTTGTGGCTGTCACCATCTATTCCAGTGATGGCGAACCTATGACACGCATGTCAGAGGTGACGCGCAAACTCATTTTTTTGGTTGATTTTTCTTTGTTAAATGGCATTTAAATATATAAAATAAATATCAAAAATATAAGTCTTTGTTTTACTATGGTTGCGAATATCAACAAATGTCTATATGTGACACGGCACCAGAGTTAAGTTAGGGTTTTTCAAAATGCTGACACGCCGAGCTCAAAAGGTTCGCCATCACTGATCTATTCTGAAGTTGCATCTCATTTGCCTGGATCCAGATCCCCTACATTTATGAAGCCTAAACAAAGCAGTACATGCCGCCCCTTCTCGTGAGCATGGGCCCCCAGCTCACACCGGTGTCCACAGTGGCCTCAGACTGTGAACACGTGGATGGATGCTGCAGGAGGCTGATTCAGGAAATGTGCAAATAGCTGCTCCTGGTCCTGGTTGCCGTTAAGGTGTATGTTTATCAAGCAGTGTAGGTGATGTTGAGTAGGTTTCTGAAATGCTATTTCTTAAGGAGGAAAAAGAGCAAGTGGCCAACAGATAATGGCAAAAGAAAATAAACAAAATAGAAACAAACTCATAGAGAAAACATACTTACATCTATTAGAGAGGAGTGGTTGGGTGGCTGGGTGGAAAAGGTGAAGGGATTAAGCAAAAAACAAAACAGAACTCTCACAGACAGACAACAGTATGGTCATTACAAGTGAGAAGGGGTGTGGGGTGAGGTGGGAGAGGGTAAATGGGGGATTAATGGTGATGGAAGGAGACTTGACTTGGGCTGGTAAACATACACAATATGTAGATGATGCGTTATAGAATTGTACACCTGAAACCTATATAGTTTTATTAACCAATTTCACCCAAAAATCAATAGAAATTTTTAAAAATATCACTAAGTGATATATAGCATATAATTTAGAAAGCTTTCAAAACAAACAAAAAGGAAAAGAGGAAGAAAGAAAAAGGAAAGTGTGGTGTGACTTCTTGGGAGGCAGCGAATGGCATTTTCTCCAGAGGAGAAAAGAACTATGATTCTTATTTTCCACCCTTTGACAGATGGTGAAATGATTTATCCGTTTTCTCTGTTAGGATAGGAAGGTAAGAGCATTGGACTATCTTCTTAGAAAATCTTGGTGAGACCATAAGGTAGGATTTGAGATCTTCCAGATCCTGAAGAAAAAAAGGGGTTATCTCCTGTATAGAGTTTCTTATTGTCAGAGAAAACATATCTTCCCTGAAAGATTATAAAAGTGACCTTAACGATTAAAAAAGAAAAAAAAAAGAAAAAGGTCGTACCTGCAAGACGATGTTTTGTTTCATTTTTACTCACGATGGAGTGTAACTAGGCTGAACAGCCTTGGAAGCCATTATTCCTGGGGGCTGTTGACGCCTTTGTCCTCCTGGGCCCATGTCACAGCAAAGCCCGGCGTGTGTCACACCAAAGAAAAATGCACCATGTTTAAATGCAATGTGTCTGCACTGTAATTTATGACTATGAGGTCCAAAAACCTCACCCTAATGTGAGTCACTGAAATACATAGCTTGTAGCTGCATAGGCAGAGGTGATTAACATCTGTAATATTTGGAATATGGGCTTCTGCTCTCACAGCATGGATATCCATCGCGGAGTCTGTGAATCCCTCCTTCTATTCACAGAAGTGAGTGTGCAGAGAAACACAGTGTCTATATACTGGGCATCAAAAAGCAATTTCTTGCTGCAGTGAGTTTAATGTATTCAGTAACCTTCTGTTTGTTTGGGTATTATTTGCTGGAAACACTTGGAAAGCGTTGGCGTAAGAGCGTAGGAAAACCCAGACCCAGTGTTGATCCCGGGCTTCTCTCTTCACAGCCCAGTGGCCCAGACCCACATGGGCAGATGGCGGGGGAGCCGCCTCCCTTTGCTGCACAGCATCAAATGAGGTCAGTAATGCTGCCTGTGCGCCTTCGTCTTTTATTGTCCATGTTATCGAGGAAACCTATAAAAGTTCCCTCTTTTGATATCTTGACCCTCTGTGGTGCTCGCATGCTGCTTTGTGGTTTAGAGATTTAAAGAAACAGAGAGGGAAAAGGAGTGAGAGAGAGAATTTGCCTTAGGTGATAAACAGCAGTGTAAGGCCAGTGGCCAGAGAGAGAAAGAGAGAGAGAGAAGCTACCATAGCAACAAGGGAGTTTGGAAATGTTCGGAGGTTTGGGGGTTTGCCAGAAGAGCTGGGGGGCATATAAATGAGGATGTAAAGTCAGTTTCACCTGATAAAAATGTAAAATAAAATTCTGGACATTCATAGACTCACTTGCTCCCTGGCTTGAATGCAGAGACAGGTGTAAGATCTACGTGTCTGTAGAGCCATACGGTCACATAAGAAATGTTTGGAAAGCCACAGGTACACTTGTTCAACTCTCCCAGTTTTCAAAGGCAAAAGAAAAACCTGTTTGATAGCATGTGTTATTGGTTTCCATTTTTAGTGAGAATTGAAATTAGTTGCTGTCATTCCCCCCCCCCGCCCCACATACACACAATCTTCCCTGTCAGATCACCCCTTCTCAGGCAGACTGCATGGCATAGCTTCCCACCCCCCTCCCCGTCTCATCTATTCACCAGCAGTACTTCTCTGAGTTAGAGGTCTTGGTGCCTTTAGATTCAATGGACATTGTTGGTTTATTGATATAACCATTGTCCACTCCATATGGCGTGTGATGTACATCGATCCAAAACAATGTTCTTATTGAAAAAAATGGCGAGAGAGGTGCTTGTGTTTTGGGGAGTTTGTTTGATAACCAAGAAGAACAGACCTACCTGTTTATTTTTTTCCGACTGCTAACCTACATGGTGGTTCTAAACTGTCCTGTCTCCACTATGTTAGCCAATGGGCCTGTGCCGGGGAAGGGGGACTTCAGGCCGTGTGAGGAACAAGAACACTTGTGTAGGACATGGTGACACTTGTGTGTGTCATCTGTTGTCCAGACGTCTCCTCTGATCCTTGCTTTGATGGGAAATTGGGAAAGTGGATTATTTCCTTGGAAAGGAGAAACATTTATGTGATTCTTTCAGAGAGATGTGATATTAGAAATAAATACTGAGGTTTTTGTGTCTGGAATGCAGCCAGTCTGTACTTCTTGTTGGTATACCTTCACACCTGGAGTTTGAGTTTAGTTCTCAAGTGGAGGATCACTTTTTCCTCCTTCCTGGACTTTTAATTAAATTTTATTCCAATATTCCTTGGTGAAAATTTTTCCCAACCCTTTACAGCAGAGGAAAAAGGAGGGCATATGATGAAAGTCTGGAGGCAGTGACATGAAGGTTTTTCCATTTTTTAGTTTAATATGATTAGTGAAAACAAAAACAGTAAACAGTGATAGAAGTCATTGAAGTGATGTGTGCTTTTTGCCAGGCAATAACACACTACCCCTGTTCAACCCTCCGGATATTCTCATGTGGTCACTTGGCTACTCCACCTATTTTCTTCTCACAGTTCATCAGTCCCCCCAAAAAATCAGAATACAGAAATGCCTAGACAATATCACTCCAGAAAACTTGGAAAGCAACGAGGCCAGTATGTGAAGGCAGGGAGAAAAGTTACTTAGAACAATGGCCTTTTCAGTACTGCACCAGCAAATCCCAAACTGTGTGCACACTGAATATATTATTCCGGGGGCTGACGTGTCTCCGAGACACTTCCTGGTCAGCTTTGGGCCCTGTGCCACATGTCAGTTTTCCCCGCTAATGGGTAAGAGAAAGCTGATAGTACACCCACATCTTTTTCTGGGATTCCTGAAGCGTGGCTGGGTTGAGCTGCTCCCGGTGTGGAGAGCGACTCGGCCTGGCTGGTCTCGGAGCCCTCACACCGGGCTTTCCCATTGAGCACATTTGTGGCCTCTGTATTTACACGTCTCAGAGGCTGCCCCCTTAAGTCATTAAGGAGTGACTTTAGAGCAGAAATCAAAACAGAAGAAAATACTCCCGAGGTTTGTCCTCTTGGTGCTGAAAGTGGGACTGGGGATGCTGAACTCTGAGCCATCAGCTGCTGAAGTT
>NW_006285234.1:4377142-4377661 GCF_000327345.1 Myotis davidii | reverse complement strand
CATGATTCAGGAAATGTGCAAATAGCTGCTCCTGGTCCTGGTTGCCGTTAAGGTGTATGTTTATCAAGCAGTGTAGGTGATGTTGAGTAGGTTTCTGAAATGCTATTTCTTAAGGAGGAAAAAGAGCAAGTGGCCAACAGATAATGGCAAAAGAAAATAAACAAAATAGAAACAAACTCATAGAGAAAACATACTTACATCTATTAGAGAGGAGTGGTTGGGTGGCTGGGTGGAAAAGGTGAAGGGATTAAGCAAAAAACAAAACAAAATTCTCACAGACAGACAACAGTATGGTCATTACAAGTGAGAAGGGGTGTGGGGTGAGGTGGGAGAGGGTAAATGGGGGATTAATGGTGATGGAAGGAGACTTGACTTGGGCTGGTAAACATACACAATATGTAGATGATGCGTTATAGAATTGTACACCTGAAACCTATATAGTTTTATTAACCAATTTCACCCAAAAATCAATAGAAATTTTTAAAAATATCACTAAGTGATATATAGCATATAATTTAG
>NW_006285234.1:4372179-4374407 GCF_000327345.1 Myotis davidii | reverse complement strand
GTCTACTCCATCTATTTTCTTCTCACAGTTCATCAGTCCCCCCAAAAAATCAGAATACAGAAATGCCTAGACAATATCATTCCAGAAAACTTGGAAAGCAACGAGGCCAGTATGTGAAGGCAGGGAGAAAAGTTACTTAGAACAATGGCCTTTTCAGTACTGCACCAGCAAATCCCAAACTGTGTGCACACTGAATATATTATTCCGGGGGCTGACGTGTCTCCGAGACACTTCCTGGTCAGCTTTGGGCCCTGTGCCACATGTCAGTTTTCCCCGCTAATGGGTAAGAGAAAGCTGATAGTACACCCACATCTTTTTCTGGGATTCCTGAAGCGTGGCTGGGTTGAGCTGCTCCCGGTGTGGAGAGCGACTCGGCCTGGCTGGTCTCGGAGCCCTCACACCTGGCTTTCCCATTGAGCACATTTGTGGCCTCTGTATTTACACGTCTCAGAGGCTGCCCCCTTAAGTCATTAAGGAGTGACTTTAGAGCAGAAATCAAAACAGAAGAAAATACTCCCGAGGTTTGTCCTCTTGGTGCTGAAAGTGGGACTGGGGATGCTGAACTCTGAGCCATCAGCTGCTGAAGTTTTGAAGATAAACACCAGCCAGAAGCATCATATCTACTCAGGGCTTGGCTACTCTGTGCTGAGTAAATTCAATTGGTCGTAACTGAGTCAGGCCTCTCACCTACTCACCCAGCATGTGATGAGATAGATAATGAATTGCTGATATCTTTTGGATGCCCAGGTCAGATAAACACTAAGACAAATTAACATGAACTTGGGAGGTGGGATTGGCTGATGTTCGCCTTGTCAGTTTATTTCTTTTTCTAATAAAGGATGTCATTGAATTAACCTAGGAAAATACACCTTCCCAAATAATAAAACACTGATCATTTAGTTAAATGCTTTCATTTTTAGCAACAGCCTACTGGTTCCTCCCAACTTGGAGTCTCAAAACACAGTCCTCTGATAAATCCAGAATCCCATGGGCTGTGCAAAAGTGACCAGAAGGAAACCATGTGCGAATGGGGACAGATTTAGGGAAGCTGGCCTAACGGGTGTCTCCCCTGTCATGTTGTGGGTATCACTGTAGGTGACACACACAGCAGCATTTGTTAATTATTTATTCTAAAGTACATTAGAATGTTATCAAGACATTAAATCCACGATTTTATAGACAGCTTGGTTTCAGGTGCAATTAAATGAGGTTACACTTTATGCAGATTGAACACATTGCATTTTATCCCTGTGGTACATTGACTTCGATGAAACATGGCTATGGCAAGAACCAAAAAAAATGGTAGAAGTAAAGTTGGCAAATGACAACCTTTTGGCCAGTATCAAATGAGGCTGTAGCTCCCCATTTTTTTTTTGCCTCCAAGAACCTGTGTAATTTTTCCTGATATAAACTTTATATTTTGAAAGGTTATTTTAGCTTACACAAATGCACTCATTATGTAATAATTCACTTTTCTATTTAAAAGTATCTACCCCTGTTGATAGGCATGTCAGTGCTACTGACTGAATTGGCATAACTCCAGAAAACCCAAAATAAGGAAGCATAGCATAGGACAGTTGTTTTCAAGTATTGGAACCCACCTCAAGCTCACTCAATGATGGGGAATTTATTTCAAATGTATAGGAACACCTCATGGAATGCAAGAGCCAACATCAGGAACAGCTGGATCCAGAAATGGGGAGGTGACCAGTACCCCTGGGAGAATTTTCTCTTGGTCTCTTAGTGTAGGTCTCTTTGCAGATCTTCATTCTCTCTCAGTAGACTGCCTTTTCCTGCTACCCTGTCCCCACAGGAATGGATGATGGCTGTCCACAGTTCTCAAGTTCATATTGCAGCAATGTGAAGGACTGACTGGTCCTCTCAGCTCTGATTCCCCATCTCTGGGGGAGAGACTCTGAGTTGCCCTGCTTGGGTCAGATGTCCACACTGAACTCTTTCCAAGCTGAAGCTGCTCATATCAGTTCCTAAGAGCCAGTAGTTAAATTTTCAGGATTGGGGGTGAACAAAATGTTCAATACAACTATTATTTGACCAAAAACAATTATAATTCCTCTCTTCTGTTAATTGGCAGCTTTGAACCAGCTCTTGGAGTCGGAGTAAGTTGGCATGTTTCTGCCATTCAGAACTACCTCAGCTGGTGACGGGGTGCTTGGCCTTCACCACGGGACAGAATTCAGGTCAAATCCACACCTGGTTGTCAAGTATTT
>NW_006285234.1:4361528-4371855 GCF_000327345.1 Myotis davidii | reverse complement strand
GCCACTTGAAAACACACACCAACTGGGCAGCAGCAACTCCGTGGGAAATAACCCATTTCCACTGAATTACTGTCTAGGTGACAGCATAAAGTTACGGTGCCATTGACCTCCTCAGGCGTATGCCACTTTCTGGACTTTTGCTGCAGGATCTGAGGGCACGTTCTCATTTGTCACCTGGATACTGGGCAGGGACAGAGAGCAGGTTCCTCGAGCCTGTCACCTGACCTCAGCAGGCTCCAGGGAGGCGGCCGGGGCCAACCGGGTTATGTGTCTATGTTGCCCTCTTCCTGCCTTCCAGGTCAGCATCTCCTACTATTTAAATGCTTTTGAAAATCTTTCAGTAATAACACTCCCTTCTAGAAATACCAGTTCAGAACTTACTTTAGCTGCCTTTCTTATCTGACGATTTTTATACAGGTCTTGCTTTGTTTTTTAATTAAGGCCGTTACCTTCCGTGGATGTGGTGGGTGCCATGTTCCCTCAGTGGGAGGCTGGTTGAACACATCACAAGAGTGAAACCTGCTGACCTTGCTTCTCTGGAAAGGCCAGAATATTTTTTATTTATCCTGTTCCTTGGCACCAAACTCCCCGATTTCTCTTTCTTTCCTATACAGGCTTTTTGTTATGAGTTTTCCTGAAAGTAATAGCAAATCTTCTCACCAGGATAGCATTTCTTAGCAACCGTTCTGTCCAATGGGCAGAGGGGGTCTAAACAGCAGAGTGAAATGTGGACCCACCAGTGTCCAGATAGTATAGACCCCCAGCACATTTGAGTCTATTCTAAAGTAGAGGAAAAGCCACCCGTGCTGCAGTCTCGTCGCGCGTATTGTGTTCATACGACGCGTTGACGCTGTGTGACCTCTCCCTCGGCATGCTCGTATTTTATTCTGTGCTATCCTCAAGGAAACTCTAGCTTATTAATTGCAAAACATGCTAAGGAACAGGGGATTCATTACATGCTGTTCCCAATGCAGAAGGTTGGACAGCCAGATGCCTGTCCAGTGTCCAGGAGGCTGACGCTCAGTAATGCATCATTCTAATGTAGCTGGTGTAATGAAGCCGAGGTCCTGGGTGTGATTCCCAGGGTGCCAGTTACCTTGGCTCTCTGGCTGCAGAACATAACTCTGTTCTGATACTGCACTTCAGTGCATGGTGCTGGTCAAAGCGAGACTGAATGAGGGCCTATGACCGACAGCACATCATCAGTACCTCAGTAACGAGAACCACAGCACATCCCTTAGTGCTGGTGTGTATGTCGAGTCCTTCTGTGAGCCACCCCAGCCGGATCTGAATCCCCCCCCCCTTTTAATTCCCACCACACGTTTCTGCTCTAATGAAACTTACCACCTCCTGCTTTAGACTCGAGTAATTAGTGTCCACGTACCGCCTTCTCTGCTGGATTGTAAACTCCTTGAAGACATAAACCATATTGAGTGCGTTTTTATATCTCCTGCAATGCTCTTGCACGCTCAATAAATATTTGTTGAAAGAATGGATAGAAGGATGGATAGTTGGAGAAATAGATGGAATAAATAAGTGTGTACGTTGTTTTTGCAAATGTGTTGGCTAGTAGCTATGTTGATATTCGTCAAGGACAGATAGCTCAGAGATGTAAAATATAGCGTAATAATGGTGCCTGGTAATGATACTACATCTTCCACCAAACTGATAAATCGGATAAGGTACTGTACATTGATGACTCATAATATGCTGGTAATGCATAGAATTTCCCTTCCCACCAACAGAATCAAATCCGCGAAGGTATTTAATTCACATGTAACGCCTCCCTGGGAGACTGCTGCCATTTGAGAGAAAAGGAAACCAAAACACAGAGCAGTCGACTGTCCTGCATAATGTCACGCAGTACATGGAAGGGTCAGTGGAATTAGCGGACATATTCATTACCTATTTTTATGGAACAAATGCCCCAACACTTAGCCACTGAAGGCAACACGGCTTCCCTGGGTCAGGAATGTGGGTGCATTTTAGCCAGATACCTCTGACTCAGGGTCTGTCATAAGGCTGCAGTGAAGGAGTCCGAGAGGGCTGCTGTCATTTCCAGGCTGGACGGGAAGATCCATTTGGAGCCATTAATGGCTGGTCGCTGGAGTCATCAACTGGGCCTTGGGCTTCATCGGGCAGCTTCCACAGGCAGCTCATTTCCTCCAGATGTAAGGCTCCAGGGAGAGTGAGACCACACAAGCAAGAAGTCATGGTCTTTTTAAAAAAATAATATTTTTATTAATTTCAGAGAGGAAGGGAGAAGGAGAGAGAGAGAGAGAGAGAGAGAGAGAGAGAGAGAGAGAGAAACATTAACGATGAGAGAGAACCATGAGAGTGAGCCTCCTGCTCACTCCACACTGGGGATGGAGCCCGCAGCCCTGGTATGTGCCCTGACTAGGAATCGAACCGTGACCTCCTGGTTCATAGATTAACCCTCAACCACTGAGCCATGCCAGCTGGGCAATCATGGTCTTTTTGCGACCCACCTCTATTTGATAGATGTGAGTCACTAGGTCCCACCTACACTGAGGGGGAGGGGATGACACAGGGACCAAACAGCAGGAGACACAGGGAACATTGGGTGCTATCTCAAACACTGGTGGCCACAGTGGGGCCCCAAAGCTCACAGAAGGACCATCTGCTAGCTGCCTCTTGCCTGTCTGTACATACGGTGTTGGTTCAGAAGGTAGAAATCCCAGAAGCCACCTGCTTCAGAAATGAAAATCTCCTTTCTCCATTTTGACAGAACACATAGGCAGATGTGGCTTCTTGCTGGAAAGTTCTACAAACAATCCCTCACATCCTGCATGGTATCTAAGCCTCTTACCTTCACCTCCTGAGCTGACTTGCGTAGATGGTGATGGATTTCCAGGAAATTCAAACAAAGGTCTAAGCGTTGCTCTGCATCCACAGTGAACACCTAGGGCCGGGCCCCTCTGAGACAGCAGGGTTGCTTTCCCAATGGGACCAGAGGTGGAAACGGTGAGTGTGTGGGTGGGAAGAAAAAACCCTCCCTGATGGTTGGTGGCAATGAAACTGTTCTGAAACCAGTTGTCTCTTATGTTGGAAATGAATGGTTCGCATTGACTAGAATCCCCTAGGAACTTATTCCTTTGTGTCTTTCCAAGCGAGGCTTTCGGCATAGATAGAATAAAAAAGATGCAGCATACTGGACGAGGGGCAGAGGGTGTGCTTAAGCCCCTTTTGCTTCGAATGGCCATTTTCCCTGTAAGTCCACTGCTATTGCCAAATCTCCTTAACTCCTTAAGCAAGATAATGCCATTTTATTAAAGAGAAATTGCTAGATTATTAGCCACCGGGCTTAAAACACTGAAGTGTCATCATTCTCCCGCTTCCCTCAGCCCAGATCAACATGGTTGAAGCTGCTTCTGAGATGTGAAGTTCACAGCAAGCAGTTCCCTCCATCCCCACTCAGAATTAACCGATAAATTAGAATAACTAAGTGAGAAAGGGTTAGACAAAGGCAGTGTCAAAACGGGAGGCCAGGGCTCGGTCATTTAGAATATGAAACCAAGCACGGTTTATGTTTTATATTTTATAGGTTTTAAAACAAAGCTAAAGTATAGCATTAAGGATCAAGGTCAGGGTGTTATCTTTTGTGGGGTGAACAGGGTGGGGGTGGCGAGGTCACAGCTTATGCCAAAGACTTGGCCCCTCCTTTCTCTGTAACATTTATTTTCCCGAGCTTCTGTCTAATTAATATAAGGCCTTGCTTGAGCACACTGGCCCTCATTGGGCCTGTCACTCGTTAATCAAGTGACCCTTCTAGCCTTGGGTAATGACCTTGAAAGAATATATCAGCCCATGATGGCGGAAGTGAGGAATTAAATTGTTTCTCTGAGTGCTTATGGTCATTGCTGACAATTTATATCTCACAGCTGCCCTGGGCTGGCCATACTGGCCATTGTGCGGCAATCATTTTCCTGGCCGGGAATGGATTGTGTGCCGGACAGGGACCAAGCTGGCCTCCTGTACATCTCCATCTTTATGTTATTTCCCCTCCCCCCCCCTTCTTTTAATCACGTCTTTGTTTGAGAGGCAGGGATTGTACAAAGTTAAAAGCTTTGTCATTAAGGCCACCAAGAGCCACAAGCCTGGGGTAAATCGTGTGTCTGGCTGTACCCTGCTTTGTCTCCAAGCTCACTGCTTTCCTCTCTGCTGATGTAAGGCTTAAAAGGGAAGTGTCTTGAGAATTACGTTAGCTCAAAACTCATAAGAAAAAATTACTGGAAATATTAAAAGGCTGCAAAGGGTGTATTGTGTACAAGTGATTAAGCCTGAACCCTTTCTGGGTCTTTCTAAGAGGTCAGGGAGATATTGGCTGCTGGTCCTGAGGGGAATAGGCAAGGAGAGGGACTTCCATCCTTTTACCTTTTAGAGTGGTATATTTAGACTTAGTGGTATCGTGGCATATGCTGGTGTACAACTAAAATCGTACCCTCGTACCAAGATAAATGTTATCTGTACCTGAAATTAAGCACCATACCTCCACTCAGAACCTCTGCACCGCCTTCTCTTTTTCTGTTTGCTTTTCTTAAAACTAAGTAAGTGAATTTCAAGAGCTCTTTTCCAGTGAAGAAGCCTTTTTCATTGTTTTATAATACCACAGTTGGGTTTGCAAAGGAATTAAGAGAGATTCTCCCCATTAGCTAAAATTCAGCAAATAAATAGCAAACCTTTGCAAAGCTCAAGCCACAATGACTGGATTTTGTGCGTGAAGTTTTAGAAGTACAATGGCATAGCTTTGATTTGTCCTGGGTCTTCTCTTGTATATAGACGTTCACTAGTTATTAGTAAATATATGTGCTAAAATGTCAAAGAAGAGAAATCACCAACAGGAACCTGCTGAGGTGGAGAGAGAAATAAGTATTTATAAAACCTAAGTTGTTATTCCTTCATCTTGCTGGCTCCCTTCTAGCACCCAGACTGTTTATTGTTATTGGACAATGCCTTCCATACACAAGGAAGATTCTTTCTCCTGAGGTCTGTATGGCATGGGAGCTTCTGCAGGTCACAGCTCCCTCTCTGTCTTGGGGGCTGTTTTATGCAACCACATTGTGTAGAATGGTTGGTGGAAGGGAGGGGGAAATAAGAGCTTCCGCCTAATTGCTCAAGCGTACTGGCCCTCTATGAAAATAGGGCAAATATTTATTCGGCCCTCAGCCCATCAGGGCAAAGACTTGTGTACAAATGTGGAAAACCAAAACTTCTGACAACGTAAGGGCAGATGAAGACAGATTAATAGAATGCATGCTGATCCTAATAAGATTGTCATCAAGATGTTTGCCATTTCATGGGGGATCTCATGGAAGGCAAGGGCCATATTGTTTTATTTTTGGGTTCTGTACCACACCAAAATGGTGGTTGACATATAGTAGGCACTAAAAAGGGAAAAAAGGTTTCTTGAGGGATTAATTCATTCCATGATCCGGATACCTGAGTCCAGCTGGTTCTTCAGCTCTTTGGGAAATGGGACAAAACTAATGGTACCTGGAAGTCATTCTTCCTCCATTGTCTTCCTGTTCCCTCTTGCATGAATGTTTTCTAGTGGAAAGAGCTCATGACTGAAATTCAGAGGCCTCACTTCCAGTCCCGATCACTCAGTTGAGTTAACTTTCCACGTCACCCCTTCCCTGGGAGCATCCCAACAAAGGGGTTGGACTTGCTGACCTCCCTGGCTCTCCCCAGCACAGCTTTTCTGTAATTCTAGAGGCCTGCCTGCCGCTTTCTGGGAGAGTAAGCCAAGTTACAGGAAGAGAATATGTTTATGTGTGAAAAATGGTCAGGATTGCCTGTGTGCCTTGCACATAGTAGGTGCCCATAAAGACGGCTGGAATTGGTGTGTAGAAGGAATTAAATGACAGACAAGCAATCGCTCTGCTGAAATCCATGTTCATGTTCTGTCTTCTGTCCTCCCCTCACTCACACATTCACGTTAACTACTTACCGTGGTTCCTGGCACAATGCCAGGATGTCATTTTTCCAATCTATAATTATAGTGATAAGGCTACTATTTACCTGAAGAGTTTACAAACTGAAATGATGGATATCTTGAAAGTTTCATTTGCTTTGTTACCCATGTTCTCAAAATCAATCGATCGTCTCCTTTGTGCTGTCAGTGAGCCGGCTGAACTTTCATTTCTCCATCCACTTTTCTGTACTTCCAATGACAGAGGCATTAATTGCTACATCTAAATATTACAGGTTTGGTTAGTTGTTTCTTTTGGTGAAGGGCGGGTTTTTTTTCAAGACAGTAATGTCTTCTTCGTGAGGGCCATGTAAGAGGCAAGGCAAAAATCAAGGAGAGGGAACTTCAGGAAGAGGTAAGAAAGAGCAACGTAACCATCTCTATTCTTATTTTCTTTGCCACCCCTTCCTTAAGAATCTACCTATGAAAACAACTGAGCTTCCTTCCCAGCACCACACAGACTGCAGTGAACTGTTCCAAGCATCAGGGTGAGTGGCCATTGGTGAGGCTGACTGTGCCACCTGGGCATGAGAAAATGCCATGGGTGTGGAGCATGCTCCCTGGTATGTCAGTGAACTCTGCCTGTGGGACAGAGCCACCATATCACAGGGTGACAGCAGAAGCTCAGATGCTGTTAGCAGTGTGCATATCCAGGAAGGGCACGTGTGGTCACGAGTTCGGAAACTAGTGTTAGGGCTTCTATCTGAGTGGTAAGAGCTCCATTTTACCAGGCAGGGAGTGTGTTTAAAAGTTTTTTGCTAAATGGCTTTCAGGTGTTTTTACTGTTTCAGCCTTAATATTTTTCTTAAATTTATTTTATTTATATTTGTATTGATTTCAGAGAGGAAGGGTGAGGAAGGAAGAGGGAGAGAGAGATAGAAACATCTATGAGAGAGAAACATTGATCATGCCTCCTGCACACCTCACACTGGAGATGGATCCCACAACCTGGGCATGTGCCCTGACCAGGAATTGAATTATGACCTCCTAGGTCAGAGGTCAACACTCAACCACTGAGCCACACTGGCCAGGCTGAATTTTTTTTCCCAATCTATATATATAAAAGCCTAAGCGACCATTACAACTGGTTGACCGAACAGCCAGTCAACCGGTCACTATGACACACACTATCCACAAGGCAGCAGACACTCAGCACAGCAGCTGCCCCTTGGTGGTCAATGTGCTCCCACAGCCAACCTCCCATGGTCCTTCCCACAAGCTGGCTGGTCCCAATCGGCCCAATCAGGACTGGGGGAGATGGCCCTGATCGGTCCTGATCACTGGCCAGGCTGAGGGACCCCACCCGTGCACAGATTTGTGCACTGGGCCTCTAGTTGTAAATAATTTCAAATCATTGCATAGGAAGTCGTGTATATTTGTTATGCTCTGATACCAATCTTCATTTATTTATTAAGCACAGATATCTATAAACTGACAATAGGAACTTCTATGAACCATTAGATAACCAATACTTTCATGGAAACTTGCTATAATTTTAGGTAAAGAGAAAGGAACTCCGCATTTTCATCAAGGCTTGTGAAATCTTTTTCATTATGGAAAAATACTACCTTTGCAAACCCAGAATTTTAAGGACCCAGGGATGGAAACCTCTGTTTTTGTTGATTTCTTTTACTTTTCTTTAAATTTAAATTCTTTATTGTTTAAAGTATTACTTAGGTGTCCTTCTTCCCCCATTGACCTCTCCCAGCCACTCTCACCCCCCGCACATGCCCTCATCCACCCTACCCCCATCTGTGTCCATTGGTTATACTCATATGCATGCATATAAGTCCTTTGGTTGATCTCTTACCCGCTCACCCCCCACCTTCCCTCATAGGTTAGACAGTCTGTTCGATGCTTCTATGACTCTGGATCTGTTTTTGTTCAACAGTTTACGTTCTTCATTATATTCCACAAATGAGTGAGATCATGTGATATTTATCTTTCTCGGACTGACTTATTTCACTTAGCATAATGCTCTCCAGTTACATCCATGATGTTACAAATGGTAAGAATTCCTTCTTTTTTACAGCAGTGTAGTATTCCATTGTGTAGATGTACCACAATTTTCTAATCCACTTATGGGCACTTAGGCTGTTTCCAAATCTTAGCTATTGTAAATTGTGCTGCTATGAACATAGGGGTGCATGTATCCTTTCTGATTGGTGTTTCTGTTTTCTTGGGCTATATTCCTAGAAGTAGGATTACTGGGTCAGATGGAAGTTCCAGTTTTAATTTTTGGACGAAATGCCGTACTCTTTTCCACAGTGGCTGCACCAGTCTGCATTTCCACCAGCAGTGCAAGAGGGTTCCTTTTTCTACGCATCCTTGCCAGCAGTTGTCATTTGTTGATTGGTTGGTGATAGCCATTCTGACAGGTGTGAGATGGTACCTCATTGTTGTTTTGATTTGCATCTCTTGGATGATTAGTGACATTGAGCATGTTCTCATGTCTCTTGGCCTTCTGTATGTCTTCTTTCTAAAAGTGTCTATTTAGGTCTTTTGCCAATTTTTTGATTGGATTGTTTATTTTCTTTTTTTAAGTTGGATGAGTTCCCTATAAATTTTGGAGATTAAACCCTTATCAGCGATAACATTGGCAAATATGTTCTCCCATGCAGTGGGCTTTCTTGTTGTTTTGTTGATGGTTTCTTTTGCTGTGCAGAAGTTTTTATTTTGATGTAATCCCATTTGTTTATTTTCTCCTTAGTTTCCATTGCCCTAGGAGCTATATTGGTAAAGATATTGCTATGACAAATGTTTGCTATTTTGCTGCCTATGGCTTCTAATATGATTTTTATGGTTTCCCGTCTTATGTTTAAGTCCTTTAGCCATTTTGAGTTTATTTTTGTGTATGGTGTAAGTTGGTGGTCTAGTTTCATTTTTTTGCATGTATCCAAATTTTTCCAACACTATTTATTGAAGAGGCTGTCTTGACTCCATTGTATGCTCTTGCCTCCTTGATCAGATATTAATTGAGCATAATGTCTTGGGTTGGAAACCACTGTTTTTATTGGTGGAATTCTAGGCACTATAATACGAAGTGAAAAATATCAGTCAGTTTGAGAGTCCACCATTTTGAGCAGGGTCCCAACTGATATGGACCTATTGTTAGAATTTCCCCAGTTTTCACATTTGCGCCTTTCTCTACTTTCACTACATTGTCTAACAATGGCTTCCACAAGAGTCACCGGGGGAGAAGGGGCTGCTACTGGGATCAGGGATAAAACAAGCATGGGGTTCAGAGTGAGCCAGAGATGTCACCCCCCCCCAACCTATCTGTAGTGTCTGTTAATTTAAATAAAAGTCATAAGTTTGGTTATGCACTAAACTTTTCTCTAAACTGTTTCAGTAGATATTATTTTCTGCGTTTTATTGATGAGATTCCTCAACTAGAAAGTGGCAGACCCATTTTAACATCTTTTCTCTTACCTGCTATATCTAACCAACTCATCGACAAGGAGACGTAGTTTAAGATTGATAATTGAAAGCTAAGTTTCCGTAACTGCTTAGAAAAGCATTGAGCTCTTTGGGATTTGTTTGATTGTGTGTGTGTGTGTGTGTGTGTGTGTGTGTGTGTGTGTGTTTCATTTTTCCCTCCACTAGGATATTCTAAAGTGCTGTATCTGGTAATCTGAAATTTTTAAGGGCCCAAATATTATTTTGTGTATTGTACTTAATGATAGTTTTTCTGGTCCCTCTAACCTTAATTGAGAGTGTATATCTCCCTTATCTGTAGGTATATTAGCTTGTGTCAGCATATTATCAATATCACTCCGGTATAGAGTTATCCCTGTCTCCACAATTTTCCCTTTCCAGAATGTCGTATAGTTAGAACCATACACTATGTAGTCTTTTCAGATAGACTTCTTTCACTTCATAATATGCACTTGAGGTTTCTCCGTACCGTTTTTATGGCTTGGCAGCTCATTTCTTTTTAGTGCTGCATATTATTCCATTATCTGTATGTACTACAGTTTATTTATTTGTTTAGCTACTGAAGAACATCTTGGTTGCTTACAAGTTTGGGCAATTCTGAATAAAGCTGCTACAAACATTTGTGGGCAAGTTTTTGTGGGAACATAAGTTTTCATCCTTGCAGAATTACCTGAAGTATCACCTCCTCCCTGAAGCCTTCCCAACTCCCCAGGTGGTAGCTGCAGTTCCCTCCTCTGTGTGCTTGGTACCAGGCCTTAAAGCTTAACCCTTACCATTACACAAGCACAGGGAATGTATATTCTTTTTTTCTTTTTTTTAATATATTTTATTGATTTTTTACAGAGAGGAAGGGAGAGAGATAGAGAGTTAGAAACATCGATGAGAGAGAAACATCTA
>NW_006285234.1:4346756-4361077 GCF_000327345.1 Myotis davidii | reverse complement strand
GTGTTGGTAACTCATTGTTTTAATTAGCATTTCCCTGCTGATACATTACATGACGTGGAACATCTTTTCACTCTGTATGTACTACAGTTTATTTATTTGTTTAGCTACTGAAGAACATCTTGGTTGCTTACAAGTTTGGGCAATTCTGAATAAAGCTGCTACAAACATTTGTGGGCAAGTTTTTGTGGGAACATAAGTTTTCAACTCCTTTGGGTAAATACCAAAGAGCAAGATTGCTGGATAGTATAGTTAAAAATATGTTTAGTTTTATGAAAAACTGTCAAACTGTCTTCCAAAGTGGCTGTACCATTTACATTCACCAGCAATGAATGGAGAGTTTCTGTAGCTCCACATCCTTGCCAGCATTTTTGTTGTCAGGGTTGTAGATTTTGGCCGTTCTAAGAGGCGTGTGTTGGTAACTCATTGTTTTAATTAGCATTTCCCTGCTGATACATTACATGACGTGGAACATCTTTTCACGTGCTTATTTACCATCTGTATAGCTTCTTTGGTGAGGTGTCTCTTAAGGTCTTTGGCCCATTTTTTTAATTGGGTTGTTTGTTTTCTTATTGTTGAGTTTAAGAGTTCTTTGTATATTTTGTATAACAGTTCTTTGTCAAATGTGTTTTTTGCCAGTATTTCCCCCCCAGTCTGTGGCTTGTCTTCTATAAAGCAACACTTGTAAAAAAAAAAAAAAAGTTCATTATTTAAAAGAAAACTCTGCTATTCCATCCCAGAATTGAGTTTTGTGAAAAAGTGCTCAGCATGAAATTAAATCAAGTATACAATGAGTCTATGTAAACCAACTCCAAATGGCAGTAGTTTCCATGAGTTCTTTAATCTTTAAATATGTAATTTGACTTGTCCCTAAAATACCGTAATTTTAGTTTCTAGACTACTAACAAGCTTACTTCTTTACCTAGAAATCTTTGTTTTGAAAATGAAACAGCCTTAGTCTCTAGTTGTTTGTGAGTAATACCACTTCCGTATCTGAGTGCAGTGTACTCAAATCATTTGTTAGTGGCAAGTAACTGCTGGTGAAAGAAGCAGACCCAGGTGTAGTGATACCACCACTTCCTTCTGCCCCAGAGGCCGTACAAAGAAGTCCTGGGACTGCCTTCTGAGCCCCTCAGCCATTGAAATCCCTGGGAAGAGAGAGTCTGGTGAAGTGAGAACAGAAAGACTAGGCAGGTGACATGTGACCAGGAAGAACCAGAAGCAGAGAAAGGTGGTCTCTTTGAAAGGTCAAAAATGAAAAGGGAAGAAATTTCCATTGACCAGGGTTAAAGCTCAAAGGTACATGATTCTGCGAGTAGGATGATTTAAGAATGGGAATGAATAATAACCTAAGGTAGAGAGGAATGTACAGGAGTTAAGAAGGAAGGAAAAATTATTAAAAAGAAAGGCAAGTGATAATTTCAGAATAAATAAGATTTTAAAGAAATACAGATCGAAAGGATTTTAAAAAGAGAAAAGTCATAGAACATCTTAAGAAAAGACAGATTAAATTTTGAACATTTAATCTTAGATAAATGAAGAGGAAGATAAATGGGTCTATAGTCCTGATGATAATAATAAGCAATAAAGGATAGTGTGTCTTCTTTCCAATGGAAACCTCTGTCTTCTTATTTACTAATGGATTGACTATCACAAGTAACACAGATACTGGGAAAGTTTTTAGGCTTGAGGTCAAGAAAGATGGCTCATTTTGAATCCTCTGGAATTCAGCAGATTGCCCCATTTTTTTTCTAAGAAGTTGATGGGTCTGGAAATGTTTATATCTCTCTGCTTACTTAAGTGAGACTTGGGAAATTCACATTTTCCATTCGAAGACAATGAACACCATTTAGTATCTTTAAGACTTCCCTGGCTTTGCAAAATCTCCTTGCTTCTGCTGCTTTGCCTCTTTCATGCCACAGATCTCTGTGCCGTTTGCTCTGTGGCATAATGGCACTTGTTTTGTTTAGCTAGGAAGAAATGGTAACCTCTTAATGGCAAACTGGTCACCAAGTACCCAATCCTGTGTTTTTCAAATACCTCTTTGGACTCAGAAATGAAGGCAGACAATAGAGCAGAAAAGGAAAAAATAAAAAAGTAAAAACCCCACCAGCTTAAGGATAATTTAGGTTAGATAGATGGAACTTTTTTTTTTTTCACATAGCAAAATCTATTTAACACTCAAGTTTGTTATTGCAAGAGTTCACTGCATCTCCCTCCACAGAGGTCTGTAAAACCCTCGTGCCTGTGAAGTGGTTGATATATTTGCACTGGGCAGGGTCTCCCAGCTGCCAGCCCCAAAGCTAACTATCTCCCTCCATTGAGACCTGACCCTGCAGATCTCCCCTCGCTCCCCTGATGGGGAACAACAGTCCTTTTTCCTTGCAGAAGGTTAGGGGCCTGTGAATAGGTGACTTCTGAGAATCAGTCATTTGGCAAAAACTAATTGAACAAGGCAATCAAGAAGGAACTAAAAAGAGGGCATCACAAGAAACCTAGAAACATACTTCCTTATTCAGGGAAATAAGGACTAACCACATAAAGGTAAATAACATTTCTAAACAATGTACACTGAGCCTTAGATCAGCACTTTAAATAGTCAGAAGATGATGATCTTGGTGACTCTGCATAGCAGACACTCTAGGTGGCTTGCCCATGTACCTGAGCCCTATGCTATCCAGTAATGGCAGCCACTAGCCACCTGTGGCTATTGAGCACCTGAAATATGGCTCGTCCTAATTGAGATGTGTTTTAAGAATAAAACACATACCAGATTTCAAAGATTTATCAAAAATATAATCTCAATTATTTGTTTATATTAATTACATGATAATATTTTGGGTAGTAGATTTAGTTGAATACAAAATATGATATTGAATAATAATAAAATACATTACTGACATTAATTTTACCTTTTTAAATGTGGTTAGTAGAAAACTTAAAATACCATAGGTAGGTTGCATTTGAGACACACTTTATATTCCTATAGAGCAGCACTGCTTAGACCTGAACTATTTCAGGATCTACATCTCTGTACCTGAGGGCTTTTTCTCGAGTAATGGCAGATGGAAATAATTGGGAATTAACATGCTTCCAATAACTTAAAACCAGTACCCTAGCTCCCTCCCCTCACAGGTGAGATAGGTCTAAGGTGTATATTTTGCACCATTTTCAGTATTTTCCCCACAGTTTCCCACTGTGGTCCCACTCCCTTGCTCTTCCCAAATAACCCATATGCCCTCAGATTTCTTGCCTCTGAGAAATATCCTGAGACTACTGACTCTCACATTCAGGCAGTCAGGGAGGGCGGCAGAGGGATGGACATAGGATTTGAAAGGTAGCTGGGAGGGAACATTCACCTGTAATTTGTTCACCCATGAATTTCATTGATAAATATAGAAAAAGGCATTGTGAAAGCAGAGCCGACCATGCCTATTGGAGGAGCAGGAGGAGGGAGACTCAGGTAGACAAATATGCAGATACCCAAATATGGATGACTGGAGGCCTGGTGCACAAATTCGTGGGTTCCCTTGGCCTGGCCTGTGGGATCAGGTCGAAACTGGCTCTCTGCCATCCCCTGAGGAGTCCCAGATTGCGAGAGGGCGCAGGCCAGGCCGAGGGACCCCACTGGTGCACGATTGGGGCCGGGGAGGGATATGGGAGGTTGTCCAGCTGAGGAGGGACTGCAGGAGGGCTCTAGGGCATGTCCGGCCCATCTCGCTCAGTCATGATCCTCTGGACCCCAGCAGCAAGCTAACCTACCAGTCGGAACAGCTGTTCCCTGTGGTCAGTGCACATCATAGCAACTGGTCGACCAGTTGACTGTCTGCCTCTGGTGGTCAGTGCACATCAGAGTGGGTGGTTGAGCAGCCTTAGCATATCATTAGCATTTTACGCTTTGATTGTTTGACCGGACCACCAGACACTTAGGATATTAGGCTTTTATTATATAGGATTGCAGTCATTTTGGAATCTAATAGGCTACAGGGAGCTTCTTGTTGAAGGTGTTGGAAGGTGGAACAGCACAATCATGACGGAGGCTTAAGAGGTGTTACTTTAATGGGAATATAGGGAATGGTATGAAGGGATGATATGAAAAAAACAGGCAGGGTTAGGGTTAAAGGTTAGGGGTTAGGGGTAGGCCTGTTAAATTTGTGAGATGATAATGATCTCAGCTGGGGTGCTAGCAAGCAGAAGTTGAAATGTGTATGGCAGCGTGTAGTTTATCAAGCATTTTCTGCACTCAATCTCAGTTTATCCACCGTCAGTCCACTGAGGGAATCAAATGCAAAGGAGCATTTGAGGAAAGACATGACAGGGCATGGTGTGTAAGCAGGAGGAAAGCATCAGAGCTGAGCCCCGAGATGGGGAGGATGGTATGTCAGTGTTCCATCCGTCTGCCCACCCACCAAGTCGTTCACCACATGATTACTGAGCACCTCCACGTGCCAAACATTGCTCTGGGCCTTGGGAATACAGTTATGAGCAAATTGGACCAAGCTCCCTGCCCCATTGGAGTTCCCATAATCACAATAATGGGGAAGAAAGGGAATATTGTTTTGGGGAGAGTGTGATGATTTTATTTTTAGATCTTTTGGCTCCAAGGTACAATTTCCAAATGAAAACTCCTAATGGTCCACAGGCACTTTGAACTGTCACTCCAGAGAAAGTGCTGAGCTGAAGGTATGCCTGAAAGTTACTTGTGAAGAGTAACTTCTAATCACAACCCTGTCACAGCTATGTGTCATGTCTTAGAACATTCGAACAATTAAATTTGCATACAGTGTAAAGGATGTGTAAACTTTGGGTACTTAAGTATAGTTTTGCATGTATGTGAATATGTGCAGTTATGCATACATGTGTATACATACAGGCACACGCTAATATTTTCTTTCCTGACCATGCATTCTGTGGACACCAGCCAGGATAGAATGTAAGCCCTGATTACAAAGGAAGACATGCTGCTTTAACTGCCTCTGTACAGGCACAAATACACGAGGCGAATCTAATGCTGTTCTCTTTTCTAGCCGTGATCGTATTTAGTGTTAGGATTTTGTGTGACTTGTTTAACTTTTCAAAATGTGTTCATATAGGCCATGGCATTGTATTCTTAAAAGAGCCCGTGTGTTAGTGTCTAATGATGATGGCCAGGAGTGAGCACCGGAGGTGCTGACATGTTCCCTGCTTTCTGTCTTTGAATAGAAATTTATTTCACAGGGATCACTTCGTTCCATGTTATAGCGCATGAATGGCAAATGACCAATGGAAACAATGTGTTTGCGTTTGCACAGAGGATGGAATGTTTTGACTGACTCTACATCATCTTCCAGATGGGCTTGTTTGACTGATTTAGCCCATCCGTCCAGCCACACAATTGTTTCATTTAAACAGCTGGTCAGATGATCAAAATGGTTAGACATAGATATAGCTCAAAGAAATGTCTCCCAAATAGAGTCCCAGATTCCTCCATGACAGGTTTTAAATGGTTCCCTCTAGCCATAAATCATTCCAAGGGATTACTTTCCAGCCCCTTCTCCATTACATACTTCTAAAGAAACTGTATCCTCAGATTCTCATTTTTGTTCTCCCTCTATTTTCTCTTTCTTCCTCTCTCTCTTTTTTTACCTCCTATCTCCCTTCTCTTCCCTCCTCTCTCTTCTCTCCCCTCTCCCTTCTCTTCTCTCCTCTCTTCTCTTTTCTCCCTTCCTTTGCTTCTCCATCCCAGTTTTAAGTTATATGTTATTGTCTTCAGACCTCCACTCCATTTCATTACACAGGAATCCCTTTACATATTTGCCTTGGTTATCATTAGCCAGTACATTCTGTTCCAATTTAATGTGCTGTGTCCTGCACATCCCCGAGTGCACAGAATTGGTAATTGGCAGCCTGGGAAGCTTAACAAAAAGACGACAAGACTTGCCGAGCCTCAATTGTGCTGCCCTTCTGCACACACAAATCCGATTTAGGTCAATGAAAGTTATGTAGATAAAGGAGTGGAAATGGGGCCTTCAGAAAGCAGATTTCCTGGCCTGCATGAGACTCAAAGTATTCTGGGAAGTCACATGGAAAAGCCTCTGAAAAGCATTTAGGATGCATACCTTACAATGAATGTACTCTAGTTCTCTTTATTTTTATTTATTTATTTCTCAAAACATTCCCTTTTTTTGTGAGAAAAATAAAGTGGAATAAAATAACAAGAACATAAAGATGACTAAGACCAGCTCAATTGTCATTATATTTTGTCCATTATCACATATGTAGGAGAGAGAGAGAGAGAAAAGAAGGGGAAAGGAATCCTTCTAAGGTAGATCAGGAACATTGGCAGTTCCTCTCATTCACTCATTCATTCATTCCCTCATTCACACACTCACAACAATTTGATCAGTCCTAGTGGCCCACCATCACCAATCTTACACCTCTGACTTTCAGGCAGGGATAGGAGTAACATAAAGAACTTAGGCAGAAGGTAATCTCAGATCTTGGTAACTAAGGCAGATAGATAAATGTTTGCTTCTTTGAGCTTCAGTATGTTCCTTGTAAAACAGGGATAATAATACCTATATTATAGGATTATTGATGATTACATTAGATGATAGATGCAAAGTTTATTCTTATAGGGTTGTTAGCAGCGTTAATGGAAGTATAGAATGATAGTAAAAATAATAGTTCAGAATATTCAACTTCATTATATATAAAATGGTAATTCATAATAATTGGACCTAATTCATAGAATTATTATAAAGAATAAATTTGAAAATAGGTATAAAATGTTTTGCATAGCATTTGGCACATAACGCGCTGTCAATAAAAGGTAGTCAGTAGTAGTAGTAGTAGTAGTAGTAGTAGTAGTCATCGTCATCATTGTCATCACCTACCAAATATAGATTCATTCTTCATTATGACTAAAATATTACTTCCTCTATGAAACCATCCCCTCCATTGTCAGCCTCTCCTGAAAGCTGCGGAATGGATTACCTGGCATAGCCAAGGAAAGAGAATGGCTGATAGCCACAAGAAAAATCCTCCTGCTCATTCATTGCCTCCCCTGGGCATGAGTAAAAGATCCACATACGTTTTGCTCACTCTCATAAGTCTATCCATCTGTATGTCTCTTTCTTAGACCTCCTTGTTTTCAACCTTCCATCTTGCTCCTTTAGGCTCCTGACCATGCACAGGCATCTGCCTTGTTCATGAGTGTTTGTATAACTTATGTCAGACCATTATTTCATACTTACCCCAAATCAATGATCAGATGTATTACTCAGAGCTCTGCCTTATGGGAGAATGGCCCATCACCACTGTCTTGTGGGCCTCTCTTAAGTGAGGCTACCAGATCATTTACAGTTTACACTAACATATCATACCAACATATCCCCAAACTAACCCCAAGTTCTTTCCTCCTCTATCAGCTGGTCATAGGGAAATCCCCCTACCATGAGGAAAATGGTGTAGCGGATTTAGTTGACATGGGGATCTTGGCCACCTGTTTATGTAACTCTGAACCTTCCTAAGCCTGGTACCAACTGCCTTGGCCTGGGTTCCCCCAGAAAGAATAGCATGGAGGTTATCAGAAGTGACCTCAGAGAGTAGAAATGAGGGGACTGTAGGAAATATACATGGAATAAGGGAAAGCCAATAAACAGGTACATTGTTGAGTTGGCCTTTGCTATAATTATTGGTCCTTAATCCCACCTTGAGGTTATTAGGAACTTTTTGAGCTGAGTTTCAGAGCTGCCTACCTGGGTAATAGAAAGTAGAAGCAATTTTCCATTATACTTTGTCCCCAGTTGGCTGATTTTGAGGTGGCCATGCCTGAATGTTGAACAAGTCCTACTGCTATCTCATTTCACAACATCAGAGAAGCATAAGGCAAAAGCCAAAGTGTGGTTCACTTCCCAAAGCAAAGCACTGTCCAGCACTCCAAAGATCTGGTCAAAGATTTTTGTGCATAACAGGTCATCACATTAATTGCTGTAGTAGATGGTGGCAGGGAGAATAAAGACTAAAGTCAAGGTAGCTATACCAAAGAAGAGAAGACCTCGAAAATATCTAATTAACTAGGGGCCCAGTGCATGAATTCATGCACCTTGAAAGAAATTGTGGGCCCTGAGGCTGTGGTGGGCACAGGGGCGAGTCTCAGCCCATCCTCCGCGCCCCTGCCGGGCCCCTCCCACTGTGGCCTCTGGTCCCTGGTCTGCCGGCAGCCCCACTCCCTCCGCCACCTCTCCCATGCACTGATGGCACCGGCCCGCTTGCACCCGCTGACAGCGTGGAGGGATTGGGGCCAGTGCCAGTAGCAGGTGCGAGCAGCAGCTGCTGCCCCAATTGCTCCTCAGGAGCAGGGGGAGATGGAGAAGCCCTCAGGGGCAGTCGGGACTAGCAGTGGGTGCCAGCAGTGGGTGTAAGCAGTGGCTCTGGCGCCGGCAGTAGATGCGGGCACCGGCCATAGGTGCAAGTGCCCGGCATGACCGCTGTGCGCGGAAACAAAGAATTTTCAGTAACCACCAGCGGCTCGCCCTGAGGACAGCGACCTGCGCCCCGCCTTGGTCTGGCGCCCCCACTCACCTGCCCCACCATCCTGCCATGGCTGATACCTGCCATGTTCCACGCTCTGCCCCCTGCTGCCAACGCCTGCCATGATCTGCACGTGCCCCTGGTGGTCAGCACATATCATAGTGACTGGTTGTTCGGTTGTTCCGCCATTCAGTCTATTTGCATATTAGGGTTTTTTATATATATTATATATGGAAGATTATTATTAACTTTGTGAGCATGTATTTATTTACAAAACCGCATTTGGAATTTACTTGATCCATTAACACAGAATGTCTCTGTTAAAGACTCTGAAAGATGCCTTAAGTATTCATATTTAAATCTTTTTATAATCGGTACAGGGCTATCTTTTCACAAGATTTATTCAAAAGACATTACAGACTGTCAGCACAGATCTTATTTGGGAAGCAATGTCAAAGACACACAGTCTCCTTTGATAAAGGAGGAGAGGCACATACTGTTCTATTTTTGCCATTGAAGGCCTAAGTCTCACTAAGCCACAGTTTCCTTGAAGTCTGGACAATAAGGTACCATTGCATGTGTGTCTATTTCCAGTGTGTACTACTCTCCCTGGACTGTCTTCTGCCTATTTTTGATGATGACTTATTGGATGATAGAGATAAATTGAGTATGATTCAGGGTGTCCAAAGTTCAGCTCACGCTATTTCCCTTAACTGCTTCCATGTGATAAAATGAAAGCTTTGTTTTTATGCTCTGCTCTGCATAACCTACATATAGGGAACGACAGTCCTAAAGAACTGTATGCCCATGCTTGCAGTATAACACCCTTCTGCCTGCATGGAGCATCACATGGTAGTATATTCAGATCTTTCTTCGTGGAGCGTGACCACTCTCCATCTTTTTTGTTAGGATGTATGGAGAGGAGCAGCAGAATGAATTCATTAACCCCTTTGGGGTTAATTGATAAATATTCCTAGAGCTCCACGTGGACTGTAAGGGGTCTTGTTAGCTAATAGGATCAATGGGCATTTGGGGAGAATCACTTTATGTCAAAACCAAATTATCATATTTAAGCATTTTCAGAGGAACTGCATATATTATCCTTGCCCCCTGCCATGGTGCTAACATTTATTGAGCATCTATTATGTCTAGGTACTAATTTAATCACAAAATTTTGTAAACTCATTATAATCGTTCCATTTTATTGATAGGGTGGGTGAGGATTAGACGTATTAAAAACTTATCTATAGTCTCAGAATTAAAGTGGCTGAGCTGATTTTCACACTCACCCTCTGCCACCGAAGTCACTGCTGTGTACTGTGTCTGATGCTGGGTCACGCTGGACTGGCGGGATTCAGTAGTTCTTTTAGGGGTCACTAAGGGGTCAGAGGGATTTTGTATTGAACTGAAGGGAATATGGCCTTCAGTCTATAAACCCAGGATCTATTAGGTATACAGTAGGCATAATCCATTCTGGATCCTCTACACCACCTTGTTTCTCTGGTTTATTCTCCTTCCCTCTTTACTAAAACGATTTCACTCTTCTCCCTGAAACAGAGAACACCCAAATCAGGTTGTGTCTCTCTGAAGGAACAAAACACTAAAGCAGACATTAGAACAAAGGCTCGCTAAAACTGGAAAGAGTACTGGACCCATCCTGGGCGTTAATATAAAACTAGAGAACCTAGAGGCAAAGGGAGACTGAGAGGCAAGATGTGCTCCATGTGTAAGTCCCCGGAAGGGGCCAGGTGAGGAGGGTCATGCTCGAATCCTTTAGGAAATGCTGATTATTCCACATGGCACAGTTTACAATGGATTTCTGGACACGAAATATGCATTATCGCCTTGGTTCAGCCAGGAAGAGGGCTCTCGGAGGCCACATGCATATTAAAGTGTGTAATCTTGCCGTTACTATGGGGAAATAATTTACAGGATCATACAACCCGCTGCCTCCTGTCATCTGCTGGGACCCTGTGGTTGCCGTGGCTGCGCGTGGGGACTCGGCTACCGAGTTAATGTCACCTACTGTGTAAAATTGCACCTCGGCAGAAGGAGAAGGCTGATTGGTTTCGGTCAGGGCTACATGTGGTGAAGGCTTAACTAGGAGAAAAGCCATCTGAACCCCCATGGCTCCCGGGAGGGGGTGGCAGAGCCAGGCCTGACACGGAGACCTGCTCTGGGGTCACAGTGTAGGATCTTTCTGGCTAATACACATGGACATTCTGTTGGCAGCCCTGTGCTCAACCGCAGAGCGTTTTCTTGGGACATTGTGTTCACGTAAGAATAAAAGTATTCCACGAGGGAAGGAAACCTGGAAACCAAGTCTACATGTCCGCAGTATGCTATTCACTTCAGAGTTAGGCAGGCATGGGATGTAAACGGAGTGAGACAGAGAAAATAGGAGAGAACTTGTCCATTAGATTTCTTAGGCATCCCTCAACATCTGGAACAGGTCCAGCCAATGTGGCACTGGAGGGGTTTAGGAACCAGTAGCATGTCATGAAAAGACAGATACCCTTGGTGTTGAAAATCTTGGCATCTCAGATCAAATCAGGCCCAGGGCTTAGGAGAGTCTCTGCACGATTCCAGGCTACAGCAGCACAGGGAGGACCCGAAGCCAATCCTTTTCCACTGGGGTTTCTAGTGTCTCCATCTGCAAACGTGGTGATGTGTGGATGAGACGAACTTCAAGGCCCCTGCCTCCCCGACCCCAACCTGTTGTAATACACGCCCCTCAGTCTTTGCTGTTTCCATATCCCACACGCACTGTCCAGCACATAGTAGGAACTCAGGAAATATTGAAGGAGGCAGAGTGCCAATCAATCCTTGAGCCCATCTGCTCCGATGAGCCCATTAGTGATAATGTGGCCGTGCTCCTTGGTGATGCATTTTCTCACGTTCCCCAACATGGGAACAGTGACAATATATTTCAAGGCAAACAGGAAAGTCTCCCAGTGTCAGTGGCTGGAGGTAGAGTGGGAAGCAAAAAAGCTAATGTCCAGAAATGACCAGGTACAGCCCCTACAGGAAGAAACGTTTTAAGGATCCTTTAGATTCACAACCAAATGAACTGGAATCTCTTCGTCCTTATCTCAACTGATGGGGCTTCTGATTATATTGATCTGTACTTTTTTCCTCCCCTCCCTCCCTTTCCTGTGCTTCAGAACAAGGGTGACTGGCCAGGGAATTGTGGATGGGATTCCTAGGAATAAGGAGGTAGATAGCCCCCTCGATTTTACAGTGGAGCCAGGGTTAGAGTCCGTTATTGAAGGCGGTAAGGGAAGAAGCCAGTTAAAAAAGTGAGCAAGTGGTCAGCCCACGGTTCATGCTCTGCCTCTCATAAGTGATGTCAGCATTCTCAGAAAGGCAAGATTTTCTATTTGTTTATCTGCACTATCTGGTGTTGCACTGGCTGCCTCCTGCATTTAGACAGCGGAGCATGGAGGATACACACATATATTTATATTTAGTGTATTTTTCCAAGCACATTCATCTGAGAAGGCTTGGGTTGATTAATATTTTCCACTGTCCGGTAACCATGGCAATAGGGTCAGCAGATATAATACTTAATTTAATCTTCCAGTTGCCTCAGTGTGCTTCACCGGTGTCCTGAATAATAGAAAGCCTTTGCCTCCCCCTCTCTCCCCTCGTATATTATTATCTTTGCCAGTGGCTCCCTCACAGGATCCAAAAGGAATACATTGGGGTTTTTTTCCTCATTTCATTTTGTATATGCACTTAAAATAAATTCCTGTGTGATTCCCCTTCCCACTCGACGCCCCTTTGACACCCCAACACCTCTTTCCCCCTCCACCTCCACTCACTCCCCACAGCTCCCCCCGACCCAACACTCCAGCAGCCAATCTCCACAGAATGACAGGGAACGTGGGAAGATCCTGATAGCTTTCATAGCTGCACCGCAAGGTTTATGAAACACACTCCCCGGCCAAATGAACCCATGCCGACTCTCCTCCCCGCCGCAGACCGAGGCGATTGGCTGAGCACGCCTTGCTGGTCCGATTCGCTCTCCAGGTGGGTTAAGTGCGTTGCTTTGTCTTCATTTGGCCCAGTTCCCTCGTGTCATATCTCTATTTTCTTTATTTTTCCTTCCTCCTTCTTCCCTCTGATAATTATCTTTTTTTTTAACTACTATGTTTCTGCACACATTCAATATTTGGTTGGTTCTAGGAAATAGGACAGATTGGTTTTGAAACTTAAGTAGACTTTTATGTAAGCGCAAATAAAAATAAAGACGGTTTGGGGAGTCTAAGGGGGTTGATATGGAAAATGGATATTTCTTTTTCTCCCACTTTCAAAAAGGCTGGTGTGACTTCTCAGATTTGAGTTCACTTGTTTCTTTCCTCCTTCTGTTTATCATCCTGCCACTGTTTGCTCCACAGATACGAAAAGAGAACATTAAGAGTAAAATAATACCTTTTTCCCAAAGCTGGGGAGTAGTGAAAGGTGGAGTGATGAGGAGGGATGCTTAAAAGAGAGAGGCATCCCTCTTTTAAGAAAGATAAATGGTTAGGATATGGATTATTTAAAAACTGTAACATTTTCCCATTTTTGATTATTTATTAATCAGATGTCTATTAATCCTGACCTTGACTCAAACAATAACATATTTTCCCATTGATGCCCCTCCCTTCTCCTTTTGTTGTGGTTTTGGAATAAAGAGCAATTTCCCCAGCAAAACCTTTTTTTTTTTTTAAATGAGGAAATGAACAACTGTCATCTTCATTTCTTCCTCTGAGGAGCATAAGCCTCAGTTTATTCCTTTAGAATTTTGGGTGGGAAGATACAAGTCAAAAATATTACCAAAAATGTCAATTATGTACCCAATTGGGTTTAGTTTGAAATTGGGCCAATTCAATTGATGACATTTCCCCAAAATAGATGCCCATCTCTCTCTGATATTCTTATTCATGTAGATAGGATGCAGTATAACTACCCGTCCCTTTTGTCCCATTCTCTCAATCAGGAAGAGGTGCCTCCAGGTAAATCATAACACTGTCTGTAACTGACACATGGGTACTTGAAAGCTGCTGAGGTGGGGCTGGAACTCAAGGAGCGTGATGTGCACCTGTCAATCAATCTTAGGAAGCAGGTGCCACTGCGGAGCCACCACCAGGAGCAGACATTGCAGTCAATGCCTTTCGCACACAGGACTCATGCTGCGCCATGTGGCGTTTCTCAGGCAGGTCCCGTCTATGCGAACACTTGTGACTGGAAACAAAGGTGCTATCAATGCACGCGACATCCCATACATCCCCAGAGACAAAAATGCCCGTATGTGGATTTACCCCGGGCTGCTAGTGCTGCTTACCTAAGCAACCGTGACATACAGACCCTGGAATGTGAGGCTTGCAAACAGCTAGGTACAGATATATAGACAAGAGCCTCTAGCTCATCACCCTGGCTACAAATACTTCCCTGATGAGACAGTGGATATCCACGGGCCACAGGCCCTGTGGTATGGGTGCCGACTCCCATTTTAGGTCTGCATCCTCCAGCTCTGATTAGAACATCCCTTGAGAAAGCAGGGAAGGGGACCAATCGTTCCAAGTGAATATGTCACAGTGGGCCCCATCATCCCAGCCCACTAGCCACAGGACACACCAGTGAAAGAACCACGAACAGCGTTTGCCATTGCGTTTAACATCACCATGTTAGTGTGTCAGGGAGTTGCTTTGGGCCAAGATGATCTGAGTTTATCTCACTTAATAGTCTGTCTTAATAATACCCAGGGAAATGAGAGCAGGAAGCCATCCGTGAGCACACAGCTGAGCTCAGAAAGCACTGAACAT
>NW_006285234.1:4330744-4346722 GCF_000327345.1 Myotis davidii | reverse complement strand
GTTCAGCAGCCCATTCACCTCACGGGGTGACCAGGTCATCTCCTCTCCCGTCAGCAGCTGGCGCCCATTGCTCCTAGTCTGGCCATCGAGCCTTGCACTGGGGGGTCCAGGAGAATCTGCTACTCTCTTTCTCTTCTGTTTCTTTTTCTCCCACTGATACCAGTTCTCTGTTTTCTGCTTTCTGTGGGTGCTCAGCTTCTGCACCAACTACCGTCTGGATAGGTCTGAAGTCCATATTCCGCATGATCCAGTGTCTGAGTAGTTTGTCCCCTCACGGCATGGACAGCCCCTCAGGCCAGCCACGTCACAGGCCACTGTCCCAGCACCAGCGACTGTCTTAGGGTCAGGGCCCATCTCTGACCCTTTTCACTGTAGTCCGGTTTGGGGGCCATGAGTGACAAAGGATTCGCAACGACGCCTTCAAAAGGGTTTCTCAGCCAGTTCCTTTCATCATTAAACGTCCCAGGCTTCTTGACTTAACACTGCCTGGCAGGTCTTGTTGGCACTAGACATAAGGCTTTTTCAAAGAAAACCAAGAAAAATAAATGCATTTTCCAGGCTGCTTTCCTTAATGGTCTTTTAGAAGTTCCCATTTATATTCAAAATGGACAAAACACACGTTTCTTGATCTACAGCCCTTTTTTGCCCGATCAGTGACTTTCAATGCGGCCTTCTACCACTTTTCCGTGGGCTTCCCTTACCTCCTGGTGGAAAGAAACAGAAGAGAGATAACCTGCTGCTGGGGGAGGCACTTTATCAAAGTAAACAAATGGCTCTTTGTTGCTGTTTTTATAAAGGTCCCGGATTACAGCAGCCAAACTCTTCTCCAGGGCCGCTCCCCGGAGGGGTGAGGAAGGCATTTCCTTAAGGCAGGCACGTTGGGTGCGGGGCGTCATGCCAGGCATGGCTTCCAAACGTGCCAGCTCTCCGAACTTCCACCTTCCTTACACAGCAGCTTTTCTCTCAGGTTTCCTTTAATTTTGGTAATTAATTGTGAGAGCTCTTTGAGACATTTTCCATTTTGTTCACAGTTTGAGTCCCGCTCTGAGGTATTCTCAATAAATGTCTTGGTGTCTGTCGCAGGATTCTCTCAGGGTAATGGATCCTTCGAAAGAGACTCCTAGTCCTGTTTAATTTAGATGCCTGATCTGATTGTCAGCTTCAACCCAGAGATGGTTTTGATGATCAACGGTGACCTATAAATCATAAGCACTCGCAGCGGAGTTGAGGGGGGGAGGGGGAGGGGGGAAGGCACTGCTGTATAAATGTTCTAGAACTAAGGGGCTCGTATGTGATCCAACTTCTTCCTGTGCGTTGCTGGGAGAACTTTGCTTCAAAATAGTTGGCATAGTTCACACTGAAGACCGGTCTGTTTCAGTGTCTCACACTGTGATTGTGTGTGTTTCAGTGTCTCACACTGAGTGATTGTGTGTGTGTGTGTGTGTATGTGTGTGTGTGTGTGTGTTTAAGGAGAAACAAGACATGGAAAACTTCTGGTGTAGGATTTTGTGCCTGTGGTATATATTCTTTTGTTTTTATATTTCCTTCTCTTATTTGCTGAGATCTCCTCTCATTATAGCTACAGTCTTCACTCACCAAGTTCCTATCTGGATTTGTGCAGACGTGGTTCAGTTGGTTCCAGCATAAAGCTGTGGCTCTCATGTTTGCTCATCAGGTGGATATTTGTATCATAACATGAGGAACTTGGAAGGCAGTCCCACTGTTTTCCCAACTGTGTCTCTTGGAAAGATCCAGTATTACACAATGTGACAAACACAGATGTCCTCCTCCACTTCAGACAGTGCCTGTCAGTCAGTTGCCACCTGTTCAGAAACAGAATCACCAAATGCAAAGTGGCAGCTTGTCACCAACTCCCCCAACCCCAGTACTAATTAGCTCATGCTCCCACCCCACCCCCCCCATGCAAACTCATGTGCCACCTGCACAAAGATGCCTTTCTCTTCAGCATCGCGGCACTCGGGGGAATGCTGTGTGGGTGGGAGAGCCTGCAGCCCTGGTTGTCTTCCTGGGCTGTGACCCAACAAAGGAGGTCATGGGCCTGAGGAACTGGAGGAGCCTCTGAGTTCGTCCTGGAGGCCATGCCATCCTCCTCAGCTATAGAGTATTTTCAGGCTCGGTATTTGCTACCTAGGAAGCCAAAGGGAATCCTTATTTAAATGAACTAGTTCTGTAGTTTCACCCAGGACTACAGCCCTGAACTCAGGTCTCATAAGCACACAGCTCACATGTTTGTTTGTTTGTTTGTTTGTTTTTTGGGGGGGAGTAGGATACTGTTAGGGGTAAAGTGGTACCTCCTCCTTACTTCTTGCCTCCGCCCTGTAGTGGAATCTTCTGGCACCATCCAGATCCATCCCCCACTTCAGAACAGAAGTACTGGTTCCCCAGACAGCTCCCAATAGAGTCCCCTCTCTAGTCATTGCCCGGGTTAATAAGCCTCTTTCCCCAAGGGCAGCTCTATCCCAGTCTGGAGCTCTACTCAGATGAGGCCTTGGTTTTGTCTGCATCACAGTTAAACTTCTTTCTCAACTCCTTCACCCACCAAGGCAGTGTTGATCCCAAGCACACTCTTAATCAACTTCATGCATGGAAATCTACCTCGCAGTCTCCATACCTAAGACTCATTCCCACTACCACCTCCGTGTGGCGCCCTGGAGGCAACTCCAGGCATTCCCAGACACCCTGAGACCTGCAAGATGGTCTGATGTGCTTGGCCCTGCTCACCAGGAGTTATTCACTGAGCTAACTTGTGTCTACTAAGACTGCCAAATTTCACGAAAATGCTCATCTTTTTAAAAGGTGGTATAGCCATCATTTTTCTGTAAAGGAGTCACACCTTCCTGTTCAGAAGTGGAGGTTACAGGTCTTTTGAAAAATGATTCTTTTCACATTGTTTATTGCCGTGCACGTGCATACAGTAAAGAGTGTGGGTCATGAGTGTACAGCTTGCACGTTGATTTTTATATATACCCATCCTAATGCGCCCAAACCCATAACAGTATGCCACGCACATCCAGCATCCCAGGAAGCACCCTCATGCGCCCAGCCGGCGTTCCTCTACCCAAAACCAATACTGTTCCAACCTAGTCCCACATTCATTCATTTGAAAATGGTTTATTTTGTGCCTTTTGAGTTTCTACCTTCCATTTATGGTCTTCATAACTTGGTAAGTGCTGATGGACGAGTCACCATTTCTGCTATGCTTTTAAAAGGCATTAAAAACATTTAGGAAGCAGCACACACAAGGGAAACACTCACAACTCAATGTTTATACTAAGCACTTAAAAGAATAAACAGCAACATTGTTAACATTGTACACATGTAGAACCCAATGGGCATTTCTAGTTTGCAGAGAAATGGTTGCAAAACGCTACACAATCAAATTATTTATAACTTAGCAAGATGGTTAGGTTGAAGGTGGAGGAGTCATTAGATGGGGATTTTGAAGTTAAATTAGGATAAGCCATGGAAGCACAGGGCATATTGCCACTCTTCGTTTTCTGAAGGAGTCATAACAGTTTGCAAGGTGTCACCCCTGGTCCAGTAACCCCTCTTTCCTCGGTGCTGTCCAAGTCCCTCCCTTTCTCTAACCAAATCCTTTGGGAGGCTTCCACCTCCTGGCCACGCCTTCCATGCATTTCAGGTTGCATTTATTGAGATCCACGGTTGAGACTTTCTCCTGGGGGAAGAGGAAATAAGGTTATTGTGAAATAAATGTGGCGGCGGCACATCTGTCAAACGGTGCATCTGTCAGGCGGCTGAGGACTGTGAGGCTGGAGGCAGACTTGGATCTGCTCCTGGTCTGCTTGCTGGTCAGTTGGAGATGGTGGTGCAGTCTCCAGGCTTCCCCCCGAATCAGTCAGGGCTGAGCCAGAAAATGGGAGCCCCCGCACTTTATACAGGGGCATTAATACAAGGTCTCATTTCAGAGGTGCCCCTGCGGCAGCTCAGAGATTAGCAGCAGCAGGAAGCAGACAGTGCCCGTAACCTAGAACAAAGGAAGGAGGTGGTGGTCCAGAGCCCAGGAGCCACCACTGTTGGAGAAAGCTAGAATCACAGGAGGGGTATTTGGCAGAGGCTAGAGTTTAGAGGAGAAACAGCAACTTTCAGTGGGGACACCCAAAGCGCAGGCAACAGGAGAGAGGAAGGGGGAGCCATTCCTGGCGTCTCCCTTGCTCCCATCCTTCAGGCTCTTGCCAGCGCCTCCCGTTGGCTGATGCCAGCCAGAAGCCATTTGGTAAGTACACCTGGGAGTTTGCACAGGACAGCTCCCGGGAATACGGAGCGGAATGGAGGAAGGGAGGGTTTGGATCAGACAGTCAAGAGGCCACTGACCAACTGACCCCTTCCCCATCCCCCCAGTAACTGTTGCCAAGAAAAGCTTCCCACCACCAGCGCTAATTTTTTCAAGACATGTTTCTGGGTAAGTGAAAGGCCCAACATTTAGTGTCTTTGTTTTCAGGGCCTGGGACTTGAGCTGGAGACTGTGCCAGGGGCTCCGTCTCGCGCTGTTTCAGAGCTTACAGATGCAGCGCCTTACTTTAGATTTACAGGCTACCTCCGCTCCATAAATCAGCGATGTGCGCTCCGTGTGTGGGAGTCTGCAAATTCTAAACTAATATGTCGCTCTCTTTCTGTCTAGCATCATATTTATGTTAAGGCGCCATAAATCGTGCTCTGCGTTTCTGTGGCGCGACCGTGATGAAAAGTGATGTAACCGACAATAAGAAAGAATGAAAATTAAAATGCAAGAAAACAAAACGAAATACAAATTCATGCGGCCCGCAATTTAAAACCTCTTATTTCAGAAATGTGCATTGATTAGGGGAAGGAAATCGAGTATTCAGTCCGCATTTAGCCACTTGGCTGCTAAGCCATTCAACTTGTCCTTGTCAAGCGTGCCCCTTGTCAAGGCCCTGAGATTGTTGTGGGATCAGAGGTGATGGTGAGAGGCTTCTGGCCTGAATGTCTTTTCAGGGAAAACATTTCTAGAGGGATCTCGGAGGCCAGTGCAATGAGATGGGAATGTAAGAGAGCATTTTCAGAGACCAAATTTCCCACCGGCTGATCAATACAGAAGGGAGACTCCAGGAAGCACTGAGTTCTCAGGTTTGATTCATGAATTTTGCTTTTTCCTGCCTCGCTGAGCAGACCAGAACAGGGTGGGCTTCAGCTGTTCCGTTTTAGCTGTAACAGTTTTGTCATACGGATTTTAGTGTGTCTTATGCATACAGATGTCTTCCCTTTGTATCCAACTCCGAGAAGGCAGGGATGTGCGGGAGCTGAAGAACAAGCCTGCTAAGTGGGCCCCGTGGCTGGCAGAGGGCAGTGATTTCAAAGGGAAGCCACATGGATGCAGAGCATCTTCCTTTTCTTCAGGGGTATTTGCTTTAAAAGTTTGTTTATCACATTTGAAAACCCACTGAAACATCAGGTTATGTATTAGATCAAGGAATAAAAGGCAATATTTTAACATGCTAAAGGAATCCTGCCAGCCAGTCATAAGTATCAATCCATCACAATTATTAGAAACAATGTACTCTGCAGTAGTAAAGAGATACAGCCAATACGCAGACACGCACTAAATAAATCCCCTCTTAGACCGGCTCTTTCCTCCCCTGTCTCGGCAAAGCAGGAACTGTTTATACAAAAGAGAAATGTTGAGAGATGGAACTCAACACCACACAGGGTTTTCTGGTGTGTTTTTTTTTTAATTTTTCTGGTTTCAGTCATTCCTATAAGTCTCCAAATAGAATTTATCGCAGCACCCCAGTTTCTCTCTCAGAAATACAGATTGTGCCATAGCCAGTGTGGTTCAGTGGGTTGGAGTATCATCCAGTGCACTGAAAGGTTGCAGGTTCAATTCCCAGTCACAGCACTTACCTACATTTCAGGTTTGATCCCAGGTCTGGACACATGCAGGAGGCAGCCAATCAGTGTTTCTCTCTGTCATCAATGTGAGGATTGAAAAAAAAATACAGGTTGGCCTTGAATTTGGGGGTTTAATATGTACAGATGTTTATTATAACACTAATGATGATTACATGTAGGCATCAACAAAAACGAGGGGTGGGTGGAAGAGGTAAACCGATTCAACCCAGAAAACAGACCCCACCTTCGTTCTTTGCACATAGGGATCTCCTGCTTCTGTTCCTCTGCACCTTCCTTTCCGGCCTTGTCTTCGTTAGCAGAGAGAACGCTGGAGGCAGCCCCTCTTTCCTATGGCCATTTGCTTTACGTAAACCAGCTAGCAAACCACTCCATGCCTATTGATGTAGACATTACCACAAATCGCCACTTAGGGACCTGAACGAATTGACTAGCTGGTTTCAGATCCAATACACATAACTTGATCAGACACAAAGTTTAAGTACATTTGCAGGCGTGCCAACTGCACCTACCGGGAAGGGGCTCTGCGGCTGCCAGCTTCCAGGGGCCCTCGGGGAACCG
The DNA here is from genome assembly GCF_000327345.1 of Myotis davidii. Lineage (NCBI taxonomy): Eukaryota > Metazoa > Chordata > Mammalia > Chiroptera > Vespertilionidae > Myotis > Myotis davidii. The sequence goes on along the minus strand of NW_006285234.1, from coordinate 4,340,254 downwards.
GGAGGAAGGCCTGCAGACCCGGGGGTGAGGTAGCACATCGGAAGATTTCAAGAAGAACAGCCCAAGGTGGAAAAGAAATAAGGCATTCCAGGCAGGAAGCAAGGCAATTTCAGAAGCCACACGGGCACTTCAGTTCAGGGAGCCCTTGATACAACTTTCATTAATTTGGCTTTTATCCTTCCTGCCGGCAGCTCAGAGGGCTGGGAGACTGAGTGTCAGATGACACGGGGATGACTGAACTCAGATGAGAGAAATCTCAGCTGGTCAAGGGTCAGCTGCATGAGTATCTGCCCATCAGGCTGCCAGGCCCCCAGGAACAATGGCTTTTGAGTTCATCGTCTTCTCAGTAGACAGGAAATTACCTGCGTGAACTGGGCAAAGGCCTCGCGGAGAGGTCTGAGCTGGTCCTGTGGTGGCCAGGGCTGAGGGCCATGTGAAGCAGTCCTTCCTGTGCACAGCGCTGCTGAGTCACTGACCACGCCGGAAGTGGTCACTTATTTCTGACCCAGCCTGACTACTGTTGCATTAGCTGCTTCTCACTCCTTTGGGTATTAAGTGTTTGTTTTTCTCTAACTACATTGGGAATAGGAATGCTGCTTTTCTGTGACACAAAGCTTTCCCTTGGAAAACCTATATATATAAAAGCCAAGCAACCAGAACGCTGGAATGACCGAACAACTGGTTGCTATGATGCGCACTGTAACAGCCAACTGGCCCAATCAGGGCCCTGGTTGTCCCCCACAACCTCCCGCAGCCCCTCCCCCAGCCAGCCCCAACCCCAATCGGCCCCCATCGGAGCCCAGCCGACTGTACACCACCCATGCACGAATTTGTGCATTGGGCCTCTAGTTGTGTAATAAAACTTAGAAGGTTGGATGTGCAAGTGGAGGCATTTGTTGGGCATGTAGCCATGGAATTTTCTGGAAAAAAATAAATGAGAAAAAAAATCTGTCAGTTCAACTGATATGTACAAATTTGTCTGTAAATATGTGTGTGTTGGGGTAGAGACAATATTGATAAAGGTGAATATGATAAAATCCTAGGAAGAAAGGAGTGTGTTGTCTATGAGAAGCAGACCAGGCTAATAGCTGCAAAGCAGTAGGTGACTCAAGAACGATTGAATGTTAGAATGGAACAGAGATAAATACTTAGTCGAGGGAGGGAGGCAGATATGGTTAGATTGCAAGAGGATTGTATTAGAGTAGGGAGCCCTTAAAATTGAAAGGAAAATCTTTCATTAAACATCGATAAAATACTTATTTTATTGTCAAATATTTATGTTATTAAATGTATATTTAACATATTTATTTCATTGTTCATTTATTTAATGTATACTTAGGGAATACCTACTGTGTAGTCAAAGCATTGTGGTATAGTGAGCAATAATACAGACATGCTTGCTGACCAAGTAGAGTTTATAGTTTCACAAGTTGTTAGGAGCAGATTATTGAAGGTAAGGTACTGGCAGTGAAAGTTTAATCCTTACAAATCGATACAGTTTAATGTTAAAGACAATTATAAAAGTGATAAAATAATAACAATAGCAACCAATAATGAAACATAGACCAAGGCTACCTTGATAACAGCACACACAATAAAAAAGATACTGATATGAAATAGATAAAAGCCAGGTGAGCTTTCCATTGCTCTTTCTCTGACACAGTAGCATCAGAGGCCATATTCCAGATGACTTAGCTTCAAAGTCATCTACTACCTGGATCGAATCAGACTTCGCATGGGTATGATGTATACAGCCACTGAGACCTATGGGTTTATTTGTTACCACAGCAGAGCTTAGCTTTATCCTGACTAATAGAAATCCCATTCATTTAACAGACAGAATGAGCGAGAATATTTTAAAGAGGTTTTGCAAATGTATGTCTACTGAAATAGGAAGATGTCAACCATATATAAAATCTGTACCTAACAGAGTAGTTAGATAAATGTTAATCACAGTGAGAAGTCTGACATCATAGTTATATTCAAAGAAACACCAGCTAACAGTCATTTTTGTAGTTTCCAGGTTTCTTTCTTTTTAAAATTTTTATTGACTTTATTGGGGTGACATTGGTTAATAAAATTATATAGGTTTCAGATGTACAATTCTAAAATATATCATCTGTATATTATATTGTACTAGAGGCCTGATGCATGAATTTGTGCACGGCTGGGGTCCCTCAGGGTGGCCCTGCGGGAATTGGGCTCCAGCTTGTGCCCCCAGCCTCATGGTCCCAGCTTGCACTCCCAGTCTCATAACCCTGCAACCCCGCCTGGCACCCCACCTTGGCCTGGCACTGCCCCAACATCTGCTTCACCATCCAGCCTGCAGGGTGGTTGGTGGTCGGGGCCAGGCCCCCCACTCAGCTCCCTCAGTGCCTGGGAGCTAGGTGGCAGCCCAACCCCTGGCTGGTCACCGTCTGTGGGGTGATCGGTGGGGTGATCGGGCCGCTGCTCGCACCCGCCTTGGCCTGGTGCTGCCCACTCACCTGCTCCACCATCCCGCCGAGGTCCCGCTCTTGTCAGGGCCCATGGGGCCGGCAGCACCTCCACTGCCACCCAGTGGCAGCACCGTGTCGTCGACGCCTGCTATGTTCTGCACTGCCCCCTGGTGGTCAGCACACATCATAGCGAGTGGTCAAACTCCAGGTCAAACTCCCGGTTGGACAATTTGCATATTAGGCTTTTATTATATAGGATGTTTACCATCCCAAGTCAAATTTCCTTCCATCACCATTTATTCCCCCTTTACCTTCTATATTGCCCTATGTCTCCCTCCCCCTCTGGTCACCATACTATTGTCTGCTTCTATGAGGTATTTTTTTTTTTTTTGCTTAATCCCTTCACCTTTTTCACTCAATCCTCCACCTCCCCTTCCCTCCCCTCTGACAGCTGTCAGTCTGGTCTCTATAGCTATCAGTCTGTTTTTATTTTGTTTGGTAGTTTATTTGGTTTATTAGATTCCACATATAAGTGAAATTATATAGTACTTGTTTTCCTCTGACTGGCTTATTTCATTTAGGGTAATACTCTCCAGGCCCATCTATGCTGTCACAATGCTAAGATTTTCTTCTTTTTTACAGCTATATAGTAGTCCATTGTGTAAATGTACCACAACATTTTTACCCACTCACCTACTGATGGGTATTGGGGCTGTTTCCAAATCTTGGCTGCAGTGAACATAGGGGTGCATACATCCTTTCCAATCAGTGTCTCTGGCTTCTTTGGATATATTCCCACAAGTGAAATTACTGGGTCACAAGGCAGTTTCATTTATTTTTTGAACAGCAAAGGAAAACATCAACAAAATTAAAAGACAACCCACTGAATGGGGCTATATATTCACCAGTGATACATCTGATAAGGGGTTAATATCTAAAATTTATAAAGAACTTATACAACTCAAAACCAAAAAAATAAACACTCCAATTAAAAAATGGGCAAAGGACCTGAATAGGCACTTCTCCAAAGAGGATATATAGATGGCCAACAGATATATGAAAAGATGCTCAACATCATGATCATCAGAGAAATGCAAATTAAAACCACAATGAGAGGCCACCTCACACCTGTCAGAAAGGCTATCATAAAAAAATCAACAAACAACAAGTGTTGGCGAGGATGTGGAGAAAAGGAAGCCTGCCCACTGTGGAATGCAAATTGGTGCAGCCGCAGTGGAAAACAGTATGGTGTTACCTCAAAAAGTTAAAAAATGGAACTCCTTTATGACCCAGGGATTCCACTTCTGTAGTCTCCTACTTTCAATGGAATTATTTTTATTTTATTGTTTTAATACAGATGATTCTGTTAAACAGAACTTGTGTCTATGAAAGGGGGGATTATGTAACACACCAATTCAGTCTTGATTTCAGCGGTATCATGCCCACCTTAAAACTAATTTCCACATCGCTTAAATAAAAATGAAATTTTCACTAGTGTGAACAATAAGGAATTCACTATGGCATTTTCCTGTGTAGTTAAAAAGTTTTTTAATAGGAATTGGTCAAAACTTCATAACTCTTATTTAAAAAATACAAGAAACTTCCTGTCTTCAAAAAATATATTTTTGGAAGTACAGGAGTTAATGTGATGATTCTCAAACTAAATACTTTACTAGATGAAGTAACTAATGTTATTTCCCCATTCTGAGCTACAGCAAAATTTTTGATAAAATTCTTAGCATGTTGGTTGTAATTCCATTAAGTTAACTTTAAAGTGTAAAATATGAAGGTTTTAAGATATTCTTTCCCAAGTATTTGAATAACTGCAATGGAATTTTGTGAGAATTGATTATACAACATAAATTTGTAATAATTACATAAATGGTGCATCTGGTGTTTGTACACTTGATATGTTTTTCATGTTTATATAGCAGACTAGAGACCCTATTATCATGTTGCGATTTTATTGAAGTTGCAGTTCAGATTTTGACATTGTATGAAATTATCTGATCCTTGCTCTTAAAAGAATCCTAATAATGTTGCAGTTACTATGAGCTTCATTTTTTTTTTTAGTTTGAGAAAAAAATTTTAAGCCTTTTTATAGAGTGTTTCCCCCATAATTCTATTTTTAAGAAAGCAAAGGAAAATTATACTAAAACCAGAAATTATTTGTGAATATTCTCCCTGAGAACTGAATCTAGAAGAAAGATTTCTAAGATAATGCTGCTTAAAGTAAGAAAGTTGTAGATGAAAATTGCTGGCAGTGGTATTTGTTGCACTTAGACCTGATGCATCAGGTAGTAAGGGTGTATGATGTTAATTGTTAAATTATTCCAGAGCTTGAAAGGGAAATCTCAGGTCTTCCATAAATTACACCAGATTCAGTTGGAAAAAAGCCCTAAATGGGTTGATCTGGAGAAGATATGGAATCATTTCTACGTTGCTCATCTTACTTTGTCATAAAATGATCTTTTTAATGAACTTTCAGTCCTTAAATCATATCTTAATGAGAACTTGCTAGCTGGATGGGATAGAAATAAAGATCAAACATAGTTGAATGCTCATATAGATTTTCATCAGGAACATGTTAGAATCCCAAACATAAGGAAAGTACAGAACTTTCTCCTCTGCCTGCCAGATCTCAACGCTGTGGTCAAGAGGCCATTTTCCCTAACCAGCATACTTTAGGTATCACAAAAGGTATTGGTGATATTCAAATGGTGAAATCTTTCTTGATAATTTCAATGAATTCTTCAGGCCCATGAGAAAATGTGGAGGACTAAGTAACTATTCAAAATAGTGACAATAATACTGAGTTTGCTATGCACTGGCTACTGTACTAAATACTTTGAATATATTATTTTATTTAATCATCACAACAACTATATAAGATAGGAAGTATTACTATATGAGGGAACTGATACGAAGTAAGTTGTCCAGGGCCTTCAGCCAGTAGGCGGTTAAGCTGGCGTTTTATTCTAGAACAGATGCTCTTAATCACCATTCTGTCTTGACCCTCAGCAACTTCAACAGTGAGGTGGGGTGATGGAAATAAAACAAAAATAACATGTAGACTGACAGACAACTTTGCTGGGTTTCATTAGGGCTGTCATACAACTTGAATCTCCCAGCATCCCATGCTTCCCTAAATCACTACCAACTGCCTAGAAAACTTGGTCAGTGGACCTTTTCCCAGTAGAGTCAAAATACCACCTTCCCCACCCCCAATGTCTCTCTTTTTTTTAATTTTTAAAAATATGTTTCTTTATTGATTTCAGAGAAGAAGGGAGAAGGAGAGAGAGATAGAAACATCAATGATGAGAGTGTATCATTGATCGGCTGCTTCCTGCACACACCCTACCGGGGATCGAGCCCACAACCCAGGCATGTGCCCTTGATGGAATCGAACCTGGGACCCTTCAGTCAAAAGGCTGATGCACTCTATCCACTGAGCCAAGCCGGCTAGGGCCCCCCACAATGTTTTCTTGCCCCAACAGGATCCTAGAAGGCAGCCATTGAAATTTGCCTGCTATAGCCATTCATTTCAAATCAGCACTTATTCTGTTATCCCTGTGGTTCCACCAGCGTGGACAGACCTTGCCGTGGACTGCCATTTAGCTGTGAGATCCTGCTAATGTGGGCTCTGTTATCCTTTCCATCCTTGGGCCTTCCTTCATCACCACTCCAACCAGCGCTGGCCCATAGTGCTCTTCTCATCACCACCATGTTGGGGTCCCTGCCTCCTCTGTTTTCCTCCCAGCTGCTGACCTCAACTTGCCATGGTATTGTTCCAACTCCAAGCGGGAGCCCCAAATAGGATGGCCTGGTTCCTTTAGCTTTCTTAGTGTTTGCGGCTCGTACATCAGTTCCCATAAGAGTGACATTGTTCTCTCAAGTTCTGCTAGGTACCTCTCTTGAGGAACGTGTATCAGTTCTTAATTGCTGAGTAATCATTCATAGCCCCCTACACTAGAAGCTTAAAACAAAGATAGTGTCTATTTTCTCACTCATCAGTAGGTGGATCATTTGGACTGGGCTCAGGTGGGATGGTCCATTTCTGCTCCATATCGTGTTGGCTGAACTCAGCTGAGTCAACTAGAACAGGTGGACCTCTCTCTCCAGTGGGTCTCTCATCCTCAAGGAGACTACCTATGCTTTTTCTCACATGGTGTGGTAAGGATTCCCAGCAAGCAGCAAGAGAAGACAAACTCCAATAATGAGAACTTTTCAAACTTCTGATGGCACCACATTTGCCAGAGTCCCTTTGGCCAAAGCAACTCACATGGCCAAGCCCAGAGTTAATGTGGGAAGGGACTACATAATCACGTGGATAAACAGATTTTTTTATTGAGCCATTTCTCTAATAAATCTTAATAAAACTCTACCTGGAATTGGTTCAGAAGACATTTGAGTGAGTCTGCCCTACTATGCCACACCCAAACTATCTGTCATCAACTAAACTTGTGTTTGATATTCAAGGCTCTCTCTCACCAATGTGGCTTTCTTCCAAAATTATCTTTTTATAAAATCTTTCCAGGAATCCTTTACTCTAGCCACTGTTCCTATTCACTGTCCCTTCCCATTTCTTCAAGGTCAAACTCTTGCTATAATAAGCTATTTCTAAATAGCAAAGCTATTTTAGCTTAAGGAACACTATTCTTCTACCAAACTCTAATCTCTAGTCCTATTTCCCATCATTTCATTTCTTCTATTGCTATCTTCTTATAAGTCTTATTTTTCCAAGTAGGTTTTATGTTGTAACATATATACTAGTATACCTAAGACATAATTACCCAGTAACCTGAATTGAATTGGGCTTATAATGAAAGGAATTTGCCTCAGTGTTTGTGAATTCCCTGCAAGGGTTGAAGTGGTCTTATTCTGGGTTATGGGGAAAGCCTGAGATCATGAAGTGTGCAGAACAGAGTGCAGTGTATATTAAAGGATGTATTCTTTGCAACATTTGCAGACATGAATGAATTCCATTTCTGAAGAGAAAAAATAGAGAAGAGAGTCCTTGGTTTCAGTAGGAAGTGAGGAAGGCTCTGACCTAGAATGAAAACTGCAGGAGAAAAACCATGAGGTCAACAAGCACCATTGAATCAGTTTGGCCTTTGGAATGCAGGCTGGCCTATCTTTAGGTCCGGGGCTCACTGGAATTCTGAAATCCATAGGCCTTTCCTGGCACCAGGATTCCCCAGTGCAGACACAGGGTGGCTGGGAAGTGTTACCAAATGACACACCAGGACCTCAATTATTGGTGTTTGGATGATCAGTGAAATTCATCCAACACATGTTGATGGCTCAAGTATTATGTGCCAGGCACTGTGTTAGGCCCCAGGGGACATACTAGTGAACCAGAGAGGGGTAGTCCCCTTTCTCACTGCACTCAGAGCCCTGGAAAAGTGGACAGACCTTTAGAGAACTATGTAATAATTCCTAGCGCTGAGCACTGTGGGAGCACGTAGCAGGAGGCTTAGCCCAGACGTGGGAGGTCAGAAGAGGCTGCCAGAGAAAGGAGCATCTACGCAGAGAGTAAGCCCGAGGGGTGTGTGTGTGTGTGTGCACTTGTGCACGTATGTCCACGTGTATGCATGCAGGTGCCCAGGGGACAGAGTGTGGCAGTACAGGGACATCGGCAGGCAGAGGGGGTAGTTGATGTGAAGATCAGGTGTGAGAGAAAGCATGTTGGTTTCAAAACTCTGAAGTGTTTAGTGTGGTTGGGGTTGTGAGGAAAGAGTTGGAGTGAACGGAAGCCTGGGTTCTGCAGGTCTTATCAGTTGTGTCAAGGGGTCAAAGGAGAACAAAAGGTCAAACACAATTACAAAATAGAAGGGCATTTTCACCAGAAAATTTTTTTTCTGAGAAAAATTATCAACACTAGCATTTTTTCCACTCTCAAGTTTCTCTCCAAAGAGACTTGAAACCTAGAGGGATCTTCACGTAAAACCAGACAGGAACCCAGGGCCAGGGGAGGCTGCATAGAGACACATGGACCAGTGGGTCCCCTTCTGCTGACCGGCTGTGACCAGGACGGAAGGAAAGAAGCAGTGTCTCAGGCCCCACCTCCCCACTCAGCTCCATTCCCCAGCTCACCCTTCGTCCCATCTGCAGTGACATTGTGCAAAGCAGTTTGTCATTTCCTCCTACTCACTTTTCAACCCTTTTTTTGACTTTGCTATGACCTGATCTATTTTTAGCCTTTCTCATGTTCTTGTTAATTTTCCAAATGCGTGCAACTAGCCATTAGTTCTTTCTTTACCCTTTGGAGGACAAAATTGGCGGAATCCTTTTGTAGCTGTGTCTCTGGGGATACTTCAAACCTTATAAAAATTCTATTTTTTTCTTTTTTTTTTCCTTCTGGGAAATGCTGTCTGGTTGTAAAGACGTGGTGTGTGCAGCTCTGTCTTTCCAGTCACCTGAATGGAAGGCTCCTGTTCCTTCCCATGTGTTAACAGTGCACATTTGTATATAAATGTAAAATAAAAATCAAGTGCCAAAGCAATGCACGAAATGTTCCTATGTCACTGGAGGAACATAAAGGAAAGACATTGTATTTCCAGAGAGGCCTTTTTCACGGAAGGCATTCCTCTGACAGAACAAACAGATGCTGAAACAAAGAAAATTGGAAGCGGATTGCTTCAAAGGAGAGAGTGCTTCTGGAAGTATGGTCCTTCACAGCGTAGCTTCCGGAACACAGTTTCGGCTGTCCCCTCCGCTGCCAGGCCCCTCATCGGGGCAGTCAGGCCCCCAGCTGACCATTCCCCTTCACTCACCCAGGCCACACAAAGGGGTGAGCTCATCCCCGTGTCATCTGATCTTCCAGTGGCCCATCTGGTCCCTCCTGGGGATGTAAAATTGGGCTGTCTCTGGGGAATGCCCAGGGCGAAAGTCTCCAAACCTTTTGCATGAGTTTGGGGCGTAATGCATCATGAGTGGAGGTTTTCAGGCTGGTATCCAAACTGTGAAAACAGTACCGGCTGCCAGGACTTCAGACTCTTTGGGAGTGACATGGAGGACAAAGCCCAGCTGTGCTCCAGGGACCACGCTCTCCAGAGGATCGGGATGGCGG
>NW_006285234.1:4328471-4330600 GCF_000327345.1 Myotis davidii | reverse complement strand
GGTACTCTTGGGAAATGGCAGTAACTCAGACACATCTCTTCCAAAGCCTCTCTCCTCACCCAGGCTCTGGGCCACAGTCCTTGCCCGGGAGGTCTGTGCCTGGCTCACCTGTAGACCCCCTCCCAGACGGTATCTTTGTCCCTGGCAAACTTGACATTCTTGCAATCAAGTCCGGCACAGTCTAGTGGGGGGATTTCAGACTGTTTTCTTATTACTAAATGGAGAGATATTAACAACACAATGCAGAAATTAAAAAAAAAAGAAAGAAAGAAAGGCAGAGGGTGAGGAGTTGGGAGAGAAAAGAAAAGACAGCCGCCTGCTCTTTTCTTCTTGGTATTATTATTTGTGACAAAGCCCTGGGTCCATTTTTCTTCATAATTTGCAGGACTCCTAATGGGAACAGCACCTCCCAATTACCATGGCTGCCAAAGGCTAATTTGGTTACCCTCCGGATCCACAATAGGGAAACTGTGTCGAGTCTTTGTGGATATTTGCATACTATACATACCAGGAATGTAAAACAGCTGCCTGGCCCCTCTCCCACTATCATGGCAATTATGGGTCATTAGCTACCCCCCTCCCTCTTTCTTGTTCTCGTCTTCCAGGGTCTGGTAGGCAGTGGTAGGCAGCTGACGGATTTGCAGAGACAAGAAATGAGAGAGCGGAGCTGCATGGCCTATTTGTTAGGCGTCAGAGGCTGACGGACTGCCCCCGAATTGTGCTAGCCCAGCGCTGTGCATTTATTCATGATGACCCACTCCTCTTCTTTTCTCCCACCCTTCCAGACCCAGACGCGCCCCCCCCCCCTTTAGGAAGCCTCTCCAAGGGGCAATGCTGGCCCCGCACGTGGCCACGTGGACGCATTGGCTCAGGCAGCAGGGCCTGGGCCTCTAGGCGAGGCGTGTGCCGCACTTGGCACTGGTGACATGCTCCTCCCGGGACACGCTCCGCTCTGAGCCACCAGAACACTCTGAGCCAGCCCCAAGCACCCGAACCGATCCGCATCAGCAGGAGGGAACGCTTCCCTTTTAAGTTTCCTTATTGACTCACCTTGTGGAGTCGGGTGAGCGGGGGGCGGGGGGTGGGGGGGAGGCGCAGATAAGAAAGGGGCTTAGCCATGACGTTCTCCCTTCTGTGGAACAATGTGTTGTATCTTGCGGTAGTTAATGGGAAGTTATAGTTTTGAATATAATTTTTCCCCCTTCAGGCTGCTAATTTTATTGACAATATGGATAGATTGAAAGACCCGAAGCTTTTGTGTTGTTTTGTTAAAGCAAATAAGTGAGGCACAAATGTAAATTACATCTCCAGGTTCACATTAGAGGTTTGCAAATAATACTGAGCTAATGGTTATTGCAAAGGAAAATAGCACTGGGATCAATATTCTATACAGTGGAAGGCGATACCTCTCTCTCTTTTAATCACCTCATTGCAGAAATGGCACTGAAATTTGAAATCTCATTTTCTCCATTTGTACAAATTGAACATAAATCACTATGAGTGAGGGGAGGTGGCAGGCAGCTTCACTCTTTGTGGGATTGCATTACTAATTAGCGTTGGGCTAACGCAGTGCACAGCCTGGGAGAGGCTTTGCCGGACCTCTGGCCAAGCGCAGGATGCTCTGGGAAGGCCGGCCGTGTGCGGGACGGCTCTTGGGGAGTGGGTGAGGCTGGGGTCAGCCCTGCGAAAGAACAGAGACAAAGGGCAAAGGGCATTTCAGACCCTCGCTGGCTTATATCACTGTCTGTGCTGCCGATCCCCTTAGATGCCCGTGGGGTCAGAATGTGTAGGACATCATGCTCCTCATAAGAAGCAAGTGAAGTATCAGCTTCCGAGCCCGACCTCGGTCCGTGTCTGTAGGGGTAGGAGCTGGGGTGCCCGAGGACCGAAAAGCTCTGCTCCACATGGGCACCGCTGGGTTAGCTCCACAGGCCTGCGTCCTGCCTGCCCACACCAGTCCCTCCTTCCTTCCCTCTGTCCTTCCCTTCCTTCATTCCTGGACTTTACCTCCTGGCACTGTGTGGCTGTCACAGCTCTAAGCTGGGTGGCAGATATTACCGACCCAGGGTCTTCAGAGTTGTCAGTGGGCCTGTGGTATTGTACCCGCTTCAGCCATATTTTCTCAGTGT
>NW_006285234.1:4318857-4328365 GCF_000327345.1 Myotis davidii | reverse complement strand
GACTTCTCGCCCTCCCTGGGCTGAAGTGTCTCATGGCCATGCATGTCTGGACTCCGCAGATATGGGGTTGGGGGAAGGGAGAATGCCTTACATAAAAAGTGACAAAAGGTGGGGGAGGAAGTTGGTATCTGGAATGTGGTAACAGGAGAACAGGCTAGTGGAGCGGGGTGTCGGTTTGGCTTGTGGAACTGCCCGATTTAGGACTCCGCTCTTAAAAAATTTGGGACAAGCTGAGCAGACAGAGCCTTTGACCTGTCTTTGCAGCTGGCCACTTACCCTCTTGCTTGGAGTAAGTAACGTTGTGCTGGGTGATTAATGGAGGATATTTAGTTCATTAAACTTGACACCCCGAGGGCAGGATGGACTGGTGAAATATTTATATATTTATATGCGAGGCTGCTCCCATAGGGGCCAGTGTGTGCAGATTAGCCCAGAATGGGACAAGCTCGTGTCCATCAGGGTGGGGCCTCAGCGACGGCCACTGACAGCAACACCCCCAGATGTAGACAAAGGGACAGCATTAGAATGAAGACAGACACCTTTTCATTCCCAGCTGGCACGGCCATTCCTAGCCCAGGGAGGCTGCCATGGCTGAGCAGGGCCAGCCAGGGCACCCGCAGCGTTCCTCCCCAGGCTCTGCCCATCGTTTCACGCGTCTGCTCTCTCTGCCTGCCTGGGTGAGAAAAGGTGGGGAGTCCCATAGACTTATCCACACCCGGGATTTTCTGTCCTGTTCCTCATCCTTAGCAGTGGCAGGAGGAGTTAAAAATAGGGAGGTTAGGGGGGAGACAAGTTTCATTACCTCAGGTTCTTCTCGTCCATTTCAATAGATGAAAGCAAAGAAAACACAGCAAACCCATCCAAACAGTAAGCAGGTGGTGGCCGCTAATAGAGAAGAAATAAAAACCTTTTAGAAATCAGAGCCGACTACAAAAAACCCTGACGAAGTGGAATGAAAGTTCTGAACTCTCAGTTCAAAGAAAAGGGTGTTTGAAATAAACCCTTAAAAACATTTCAAATGCTGGGGGGAAAAAATGGCTGCTTTAGATATTTGAAGCCAGGATGACTTAATCTGGAGAGAGGAGTTTTTGGATTCTACTTAAACACACACACACACACACACACACACACACACACACACGTGACTGACGGGCCCTTGGAGGTAGGGGCTCAGAGGACAGGCGCACTCGGGTGCACAGGGACTGCCTTGGCTTGACTGCCAATCACAGGTCCATCACCAGCGCCTGGCTGACCTGGGCTTTTAACCTCTGTGCCTCCGTTTGCCCAGCTATAAACTGGGGTTACTAATAGGTGTGTCCTCTCACCCCCGGGTCCCCAAGGAGACGTAATAGGATAATGGCCCCAATCCTATTCATGGAGAATGAGTAACTGCCATTTTGGAGCCTCTGCCTTTCCAGGCCAAGCAAGTATCCTCCAGAGGCCTTTGGGAGACCCCCCGTGTTAGCTTTAACCTTCATGCATTTCACCTGTGCCTGCTTTGTACCAGGTGCGGTGCATGATGACGAGATAAGGAAAGCACACCGCCCCCTCCCTCAGGGAGACCACAGGCTGCAGGAGGCAGGCAGGTTACCAGGTGATTTAGACGGGAGTGTGAGGGAGCAAGGACGGGATGTGTCCAGAGCGCACCTGGGGAGCTTCCTGGTGGAGGGGACGACTAAGCTTGTCTCTAGCAGAAGGAGAAACGTGGCTGGTGTCGAGGCAGGGAAAGCCTGGGAACCATGTGTGCCAAGGATGAGAGGGATGAGTTTGGAGAACACTGACAAAGTGGAATGTGGCACGAAGGGCCGAGTGAAGACAGAGGAGCCTGGAGGGGGAAGAGGGGACTGGGCCAACCGGCGTTCGGGTAAGTTGGGAACTGCATTCAGTTTCGGGTCTGGAGGTTGGCAGTTCCTAATTGTGGAGGATTCCCAGTCATGAGCAACCCAGCAGCCTTTTATTTGTTTGAGCCACCATCCCTAGCAGTACCCAGAAATAAAGTCTGTCTCACTAGTAAGGAAGAGGGGTAGTGTGAGTGCCGGATAGGTGCTGAGCAACATATGAGGGAGTGTGGATTTATCTAGAGCAGTGGTTCTCAACCTTCTGGCCCTTTAAATACAGTTCCTCATGTTGTGACCCAACCATAAAATTATTTTCGTTGCTACTTCATCACTGTCATGTTGCTACTGTTATGAATCGTAATGTAAATATCTGATATGCAGGATGGTCTTAGGCGACCCCTTGGAAAGGGTCGTTCGACCCCCAAAGGGGTCGCGACCCACAGGTTGAGAACCGCTGATCTAGAGTGTGGTCTGTGACCATTATCTCCGTGAGATTTGTATTTGTCTTGCATCCACACCCTATCAGATATTTGCACCTCACTTTTCTGTTTTATGAAAGGACTAAGGAATCCCAAGGGACAGATTGGTGCATAGAAAAACACTTAGCAGAATAAAGGATAAGAAATTTGGAGATTTGCTGCAGGGAAAATAAAACCCAAGAATTCTATCTAAAACATAGGGTTCACGGGCAGTAGGTTAGTAAAGACCTGCAGGTGGGGGTGAATAGGAGCTGGAAAGAGGGGGGGAAAGAAGGGGAGAAATGGGAGAAATCTGTAATACTATCAATAATAAAATTATATTAATAAAGTAAAACATAGGGTGACAGCACATCCCAATTTGCCCAAGGGAGCCCTGGCTATGCTGATTGTTTTAGTATCCTGTGTAGTTTAACATTTGTCCTGTATTATACTTCTCTATTATTTTTTAACAAAGTGTCATTATTGTTGGATTAAAATAAGCCAGGAGGGGCCCATGGAGCTCCATTTTGTTTCACTGATTCCTTCCAAGATTTCATTCAGCTGTTTGGGAAATGCAGGTGCAGTGACCAGAGTTCTCATGCTAACATGTGGAAAAGTACCAGGGATGGTCCATCCCTCTTTCCCAGTTTGTTCCAGACTCAGCTCATTGATGCCCCCTTCTCAAGCGCAGGATGCAGGGCGCTTGCTGATGCTGCAAAGTGTGCTTAGCTGGGAGCACTGGGGTTCAATACCTCCTCTGGGTCCCTGTTGGTGGGAGAATTGGGTGCTGCTGCTGCCCCTGCTGACCATCTGAGCCGTGACCAGTGTGTAGCAAGCCCTCTGGTGCCTCTTGGCAGAGTCTGGGCAAACTGGAAAGCTATAGGGTAGGTGTAGAGGAAAATCCTGGCCTCATACAGGAAATAGTCTTGTTATAGGGCATAGGATGCTCTTGCAATAGCAGTTTTAATAATTATTATCATTTAAATCCACAACACTTATTATTTGGTAACATTTTTATTTCAAAAAAAAACCACTTTTGACAGCAATGAGCTCAAAATCCAAAAGTGCATGCTTAATGAGAAATTAATTACTGAGTTTCCATTACTTACAAAAGTTGATGAAGGTGTAAGTTGCACAAAATATTTACCATCCACTTTGGCAAATGACCACATGAAAAAAACACAAGACAAAATTTGCTAGCAAAACATGAGCATCTAATTAAAAAATCAGTAGTTATTTTAAGAAGGCTCTCTTATGGAAGGTGAATTCACATATGAGTCTGCAGAAGGTAGGTTTACAGAATCCTCTGCAAACTATGATTTTTCATTTATATCAAATGACTTTTTTTTTACCAAAATTTCACATTTTTTTATTCTAAGTCTTCTTATCCATGTGCAATATATCAAGTGTTTGCAGTTAATATGTTGGCACTTTGAACAGAAGAAAAACTGCATATAGCTCAAGGCTATCGATTTTATTACTGTTGTTAGGTTCCTCACACATTAAAAAATCAGTTAATTCTAACATTGGGTCTAATGATCACTTCCAATTGAGGAAAGCAAAATAGAATTTCTGAAAGTCCATTCTGAAGAATGTGAACTGTCTGAACTTATTGGCCACACTAATGTCAAATTCATTTCTTAGATGAACTTTTTAGTTTAACGTTGAATATTAAATCATTAGTTTTGTAGTGATGATAGGCATTCAAATTTTGGTGAAGTACACATTCAGATTTTGGTGGAAGCAATGTTATTACAAAATTAAGAAACTTATGGGCAAAGATAGGCTTGGGATTTGTTTTGGTATTCATATGATTCATACTTTCCTCCCAGTAAGCTTCAATGTTAGATCAATGGACATACAAGATGTAGTGGTTTGAATTTATAAATATTTTTGTTTATCCTGTGAAAGTAATCACAACATTTTTCTCATAAAGTTGACTTTGAATATTTAAAAAATACTTTACAATAAGTACTTTCTCTTTGTTGCTCACCACCAAAGGTTTTGTATTTTTGAAGAACTACTTTGTAAATCAACCTACATATTTTGCAGTGGTATTGAACTTCTTTTGTAGGCAAAACTGTACATTTGAGTTGCATTTTATTTACCATCAGTTGGATAATCTCACCCTTAATTCTCCAAAGAATGGGTGTACAAAAAACTTCACTATAAAGCTTTCAAACAGTTGCAGTTGTTGAAAACAATGCTTGCAAACAGAAAGACAATGAATTATATCACTAGAATAGAAAGGGGAAAAAGCGTACATATTAAATGTTGAGGGCCCAGAAAAATCATAGAAAATTTCACTTGCAAAATTATAATTGCTCTTTGGAATGTCTTGATCTATTGGGCAACTCTTTTGATGGCATTTCCATTTTTAATTGTATAAAGTTATATTCTTACTGATGGAATGAAACTGAAAGGCTTATGGTTTGGAATCATAGAGACAGTTTGTATGAAGAATGTTCCATTGAAAAAATATCTGTGAAAGATAGGTACATGAGATGTAGAAAAGAAAATATCTGAGAAAATATTTGGGCCAACCTAGCTGGTATTGCTCAGTGGTTGGGTGTCAACCTATGAACGAAGAGTTCACAGTTCAATTCCTTAGCGGGGGCTGTGCAGGAGGCAGCTAATCAGTGATTCTCTCTCATCATTGATGCTTCTATCTCTTTTCTCCCTCTCCCTCTCTGAAATCAATAAAAAAAGATATTTGGGCCAAAATATTTACACATTTTAATATGGAAAGCAGAGAATTGGAATATAGTCTGGTAGAATGTGCCTTGTACTTGCAAGGCATCTCAGTAACTTCAGAGAAAGTATTTTTCTCAATTAAAGATAATATTATAATCTACAGAGAAGATTCAATTTGAGGATGTCAACAATTTCAAATTTATAAACAGTAAAATGCAACTTTAGTACTTTTTGGTATGCAATACTTCAAAAAGCTTTAAAAATGGAACCTTGAAGAAGATTATATGCAGTTTTATGAAACAGATTAAAAAATAAATCCATGTTAAAAAAATTCTTTAGGAAAATACCATGATGTAGTAATATTAGAAATAAATATGACAAAAAAACATGAAAATATATGAATATATGCTAAACACCATTACTCTGCTAATAGTATTGTTTAATTTTTAAATAATAGGTTGAAAAGAATAAATTAATTTGCTTTAATAAACACAGATATATTTATTTGGTGGACATAATTTTATTTTGAAAATAGATTTTAAATAAAAAGATTTTATAATTCCACCAATCTAAGTAAAGTCAATGTATTGGTCAATAAGTTAATACTTTAAATTACATAATTTTGATTATTCCTAGAACTCCCATTTACTCTCAAAAATGTTCTCAGTTGGTTGATAAATTATGTACCCTCCCAGTAATAGGAATAACCAATGAATACTCATCAAGAAGAGATACTAAATGGATCCGAGCCAGTAGAGGAAGGAATAGGAACTGGAACCATGGAAGCATAGGAAGAAGTGGGGAGGGCAAAAGGAGGAGCGATGGCGAGCCCCAGGGGAGCACAGCACACTGCTCAAGAGGAAATCCCTGCCAGGGGCCCTAGTACTGACCAGAAAAATCTCAAATGTTAGGCTGATTTTGCCAACTGCTGTGGTTTCCCATATATCTCCTACCTTATTTTGCCCTCCCCCCCCCCATTCCGATGCAAGAGATCCCACATCAGGTCAGCTAATGTAGGCTGTTGTTACCTAATACAGTTCCACCCAAGGTACCCAGGAAAGCTAAGTACACCAGGTTGTACACCTGTGAGGGTGGTAACAGGAAAGAAGCGGTAGTGAATCCCTGAAAATGGCCCCATAATATCATAATATAGGGTTTCTCTGGTGGCAAATACCCGTCCCCCTTTCTGAAATAAATAATTTGTCAGCTACACAGACAATACTGTCAATTATTGATTCTTCCGTTCACTGACTCATCTCTTATTCGGTTATCCAATCCTTAATTCATTAACTCAATCAACCAAGAAGCATTTGCTGAGCACTTATTGTGCACCAAGCACTTTCTGGTGAGGCACAGAACGGATAGGGCACAACTCAAAGGCGTGCATAGTTCCTCGTTCCAGAGATGGGCAAGGAAGCTGCCAGCTAGAGTAGACGCATGTAGCAGGCCTGTAGGGAGCTCGGGAGGAGCATCTATGTAGAGCGGAGCATCAGGGGGGATGATGCCAGATTCTTCTGTTGAAATAAGCCTTTGCCATCGCTCCTCTTCACCCCCAATCCCTTTCTTCCCACCTGGGAATGTTGCCTCCTCTGGAGGGGTGATATGTCAAAATGCAAGCCACTGCCCTTTGCTCTTGATAATTTTAATAGCAAAAGAAGAGCAAGAATGCAGATCCCCAAGAATGATTCTTTTTGCTCCCTCGGTTTGGTTTCCAACTGTTGTTTCATTCCTGTCTGGTCTCGGACAGTATCCTGGAAAGACTTTTAGGACCCAGTAGCTGTTTCCTGTTCCAGGTTCCTCATGTGTTGTTTCTGGGCAGAGAAATCCAATTCAAGCAAATAATGCTGTCATCGGGATCTTGTGCAGGCTCGGAGAGGGTGGGCCTGGCCAATGGAGAGCTGTGTTTAAAATAGCTTGAGATCTTCAGAAACATTTGTTTTTATTCAGAAGTGTTCATTTGATGTTTCCCTGACCCACGCCGTTTTCCTATGGGCTTAAGCTCCCATTTGTTAAAGAAACAGATGGGAAAACCAGTACAGTTTGTGTTTGTTTTAGCATTTAAGACAGCTTACCATGAGTTGATAGAGTTTGGACACTGCAGATAAGGACACATTATATTCAACAGGCATACAAGGGAACAGAATCATTTGACCAATTTAGAGAGATGGAAGCAGGGACCTACCAATGCCATGGAATAAATCAGTGGTAGGGCTAGAGGTAGAACCCTGTGATTCTACTGTGGACTCACTGAACTTGAGTGGCGTGATTTACAGCAGGCCAGGAGGATCTCAAGTGTCAGGCAGATGTTTGTCAACTGCTGTTCGTTTCCCTCTATGTCTATGTTATTTTTGCCCTTTCCTTCTCCCATTCAAATGCAAGTGACCCATAACCAAGTCAGCTAATGTAGGCTATTGTTATCAGATAGAATTCCACCCAGAGGTACCCAAGAGAGCTGAGCAGTGCCCCAACCCACTGGGATGGCCCTGTGA
This sequence comes from Myotis davidii, assembly GCF_000327345.1. Lineage (NCBI taxonomy): Eukaryota > Metazoa > Chordata > Mammalia > Chiroptera > Vespertilionidae > Myotis > Myotis davidii. The sequence goes on along the minus strand of NW_006285234.1, from coordinate 4,320,886 downwards.
TAGTCAGGGTCCTGGCAGGGAAGAGACAGCATGCTCAATGTGTTAATTTAATGAAGAGAGTTTAATAATGGAGCTATTTGCAGAGGTGAAAGGGTAAAGGAAACTGACAAAGAATGATGAAGCACCTCAGGGGACTGAAATGGCAAGAGAAGGAACAGTGTTCCTGGTCCCTGGTGAGACCTGTGGCTGTGAGGGAGCCATGGCCACAGGTAAAGCGATGCAGCCACTGCCAAAACCATAGTAAGGCAGGGAGGGGACTGGAATACCCAGTCACCTAACTTCAGGGCCTTCCCATTGGTCAAACCCAACTGTGAGCTGGAGGATGCAGTCTGTGGAGGTCAGTCTCCTGGGACACGGAGCTGGGTGGAGAAGAGTGGAGGATGGCGGTGTGCCTGCAGGGACAAATAGAAAAATCAGCACAACCCTCACTTTTAAAACATTCTCCTGACTCAGGAAATGATGACGTGTCCAAAACTCAGTATGCTGTTTTTAGTGTTGCTGGCAGCAGTAGAAAGTGTGCCCTTTCAATATGGTGGAACTCTGGCAGCCAGTGGAAGTTTTGCAACTCCATCAGAATCCACAGTATATAGACGATAGCCTTGTGCAAGCCAGATAAGTGTGACTTCACATTATGCCACCAGAGGCAAGATAACCTGAGAGCTACTTCTTTGAGTCTTTAGATTTGCCAGTTTTTAGAGATTTTCTGAATAGATTCCTGAACTAGGAGTCATAAAACCTGGGCTCCTGTTCCACTTGGCTGTGGATAAATCCTCTTTCCAGTTGGCTGTTTTCTCATCTGTGAAACGAGAAAATTGGGTAAAAAGGTGGTTTAAACCTCTTCAGCTCTAACATCCAGTCTTTAAGTCAAAATCAAAAGACCACTAGGAGGAATGGAATGTTTATACAGGTGAATGTCTGACCCATCCTCAGACATAAGTGTATGGAGAGGCAAGAGGAGGTTCTGAAATGCTCAGGCCACTAGACCAGTTGGGCATCACAGTGCCAGAACCAGAAGGTGGGTAGGTGATTTATCACCATGAAGCAAGCTAGCTCCCGTGCTTAAAATCTTAGATGCTCTCCGATGTCTCAGGTTGCTTCAGGCTCTCTCCCAGATTAAGACTAATCACAAACATTCAGGCTGTTTCTTAACTCTGCCTTTCCTCACCCAGAGGAGCAGAGACATTGGAGTCATTATGGGACTCCCTTATGGGAGCTCATAAACAAGGGAGGTTGCTGGAATAGGCCTCTCTATAGTTAGACCACTAGTCCCCAAGGGTATCAGAACCTATATAGGGTCCCCAGAGATCTCCCTTTCCCACCATCTCCCACGTCAGTTGTACCTGCAGTAAAAGGTAGACCTGAAGACAAATGAAACAGAGAGAGAGAGTCATGAAGTGGAGATCTCTCTTGCCCACATGTAACAAATGTAGTGTAAGAATATCCTCCCTTTGCCCATCTCTTTGACTGTGATTGGACTTGTAGGTTGCCTAGTGGTCAAAATAGGCCCTTAGGAAGACACACCTGTGCTACACTGGCCACTTTGTAAGAGCATCTCCAAAAGCAGTGCCTGTAGCAATCCTGAGAGCAATCAAGATTCCTACATGACACAGTTAATTGTTGACTATGATAACATATCTCGTTATCAGTTTTTCTTTAATGAATTCCTTAATAGATGTCATTAGACATTAAGTGCTACATTGCTTCCTCTAAGGAGAACTATTTAAGGCAACTGCACACACAAATTCCATGCCCTGTATCAGCCCTGAATACCGTCCTTAGCAATCACAAACCACACTGTGGAATCACGTTCTCCTTAGTGGTGAGCTCATGTTAGCTTCTTTGTCGAATAAAAATGTAGAAAGGACAATCTCAGAATATAAGATGTGTGTGTGTGTGTGTGTGTGTGTTTTCATGTCTTTGAGGGTAAAATTTGAAGCTACAAGTAGATGTTCATCAAAAAACAAAATGGGCAGAAGACTGAATTCTAAGAAATTCTCTGGATCCCGTAGGAAACACGTAGCTATGATGT
>NW_006285234.1:4309973-4318757 GCF_000327345.1 Myotis davidii | reverse complement strand
TGTTAATGACACCTTCTTATTTAATTTTCTGTGTGCCAAACTGAAAGTACATGCACTGAAAGTGGAGTTTCACTCCATAGAGCTGTCTCATTAAGTGAATGTGTATGAGATTGTACCTATCAAAACTGATTCTGGAAGCTCATTTAGAACTATAATCTGGTGGGAAGGGGGAGTGAGGGGATTGTACCATGTAGGTCTTTCACTGTTTTCTCAGTATCATTATTGGTATTAGTAGTTGGTCATTCATTAACACTAAGCATTAATTATTAATGTTAAGAGCTGTATTGAGCACCAGCAGCCTGCTCTCTGCTGTGTACAACATGGGCCATTCTAGATCATCAGGTTAGCGGACAACAAGCTAAATGGGAAGGCAGATATAGACCAGGCAGCAAGGAGCAGCCCTCTTGCCCTATTGGGGAGGGTCTTGCTATAGGGGCAAACCTCTGGCCTCCAGACAGCTTTGCAAAAGTAGACGGTGCACCAAAGCCCCCATGAAGAAAGCTAAAGTGCACATTATCTGTAGGAGAAATGCAGGAGTCAAGTTTGCTGCTCCAGGTTGTATGCCCCCAAGATGGGCAGCGTCAGCATCAGCTGTGAACTTAGTAAAACCTCAGGCCCCACCCCTGACCTGTTGAGTGGAGTCAAGTTTGCTGCTCCAGGTTGTATGCCCCAAAGATGGCAGCATCAGCATCAGCTGTGAACTTAGTAACACGAAGAGTCTCAGGCCTCACCCCTGACCTGTTGAGGAAGTCTGCATTTTTACATAATCCTAGCGTGATGGAAATACACATGAAAGTCTGTGGAACACTGCTCTATTATAGTAATTCTCCAACTTTGCTCCACATTAGAGTCTTTTCAGGAGGTTGGAAAAATATTAATGCCTAGGCCTCACCCCAGACTGATAAAAACAGAATCTTGGAGACTGGGACTAGGCATTGGCATGTTTTCAAAAGCCCCAAGTGATTTCAGTGGGCAGTCAAATTTGAGAACTTCTGATCAAGACAGTGACACTAGATGGACTTAAATTCCTTTGAGAACTCATAATCCTCGGAGTAAATCAGAGACCACTGTATGCATACAGGTGACTTACGCCAACTTGGATACCTCCATTTGACAATCGTACCTACCCCTCTCCATGCCCATGTCCATCCTCCCTAGAGCCCCCAACCACCCAAGAATTCTTGCCTGAATTTTCGGGGCCCAGTATTCTCCTGCCACCTTCCTGAGGGTCACTCCTGGCTTTTGTTGCTTGTTTTCACCTCTAGATGACATCACCTGTCTCACATTCCTCTGCTCATGGGCTGTCTCTGATTTTCATGGTTTTGGTTATTTGATGGAGGTAGAGGGACTGGGTGGTGGGAGAGAGTAGGGAGCCTTGGTCTCCATTCTTATGTACTCTAACAGAGGCCTCTAAAGATGAGGACCTCACTAGTCTTTTGCATTTAGGGAAGCCTCTATTTCTCATCTCTAACATGATGGTGCTAATACCCACCATACACTTTATTTATTAAATTCTAAAATACTTAACACACAGCTTCATATTTCCTTCTGCTCCTTACTATGTGATCAGGCCAGAAAGGATACCGTTGTCATGGAGGTCAATGGATAAGGTCAGAGAAGGCAGAGTAGGTAGAAACTGTGGATTGTGACATTCTCCCTACCTTTGCGAGAGACTGTTAGTTGCTCCCACCCCCACCCCCCGCAAGTTCTCTCTCCTTCTTTCATTGTAATATAATTTCTCTGCTGGTCACTTTGCTGCTGAGAATAAGGACTACATTTCCCAGTCTCCTTTGCATGTGACTAGGCTTGCCAGTCACTTTCCAGGAACCATTCTTAAGAGACACCTTGTGTGTGCTGTTGTGCCCCTTCTTCTCTCTCCCTTCCATCTTCCTGCTGCTTGGGATATAGGTGCAGCCATCTTGAGCCATGAAGAGGGGGACCATCCCTTAGGGATATTGGAACAGTGTGTTGGAAAGGACTAGCTAGCATTCTCGAGATGCTTGAAGTGCCATGTCTTGGGCCACATCGGGTGGACTTTATGTGATAATGAAAGGAACTTCCATTTGTTGAAGTCACAATCGTTTTGGCCTGTCTGACACTTGCAGTCGAACCTAATCTCAACTGAAGTACCACCTAACATTCCACATTCCACTCATCAGGAGTGATCTGATAAAATACAGAACAGGCTCATAGCTTAAACTTTACAAGCAACATTCTGAGCAGGTTGTTGTCCAGCTCTGGAAGAAGTGCAGACAGCACTGAAGGGGCTGAAAGGCAAGGTGGGGGAGTTGATGAAAGTCTACCCTTTCATCATGCTGCCAACTGCCCTTTTGGGACAACTTGCCTTGGGCCCACAAGGACATGTGTTGATTACCTTGGCTACTGTACCTAATTTTTGTTTCAATTTTTTATTATGAAAATTTGCAAACACATGGGAAAGTTGAAAAAGAAAAGGTTTACAGTGAACACTCACCATCTACATTCTGCTGTTAACATTGGAATACACTTGCTTTATCAGTCTGCCCATCTATTCATCCCTCTACCCATCCATCAGTTCACCTTTTAAAAATCATATTTCTAAGTACATTGCAAGCATCATTTCCCCTTGAACACCTCCCCACTACCTAAATTTTGTTTATTTTTACTTACAACTTCTCTGTTTCTGTTCAAGCCCATTTCCATGTATGAAAGGAGAATTATGGCCTTAGGGATCTGCATAGGGTTTCTCTGGCCCCTTCCAGCACCTGAAAGTCCTGGGCAGTTAGTGAAAGTGGCTACGAAGTCAGACAGAGAAGTCCTGGAGTCTTCATGCTTCCTCATTCTTCCTCTTACATTTGCTCTAATATTGTTCTCTAGATCTCTTTGAACCCCCGTAGGTCTTCCCCTAGCCTGACTCCTGCCATTTACTCCCATGGCTTACTGAAGTGTAACCATCATTCCTCGGCAGCCATTCCTTGTTCTTCATCCTCTTCACCTACATCCTCCTCAGACGCTCTGCAGTGAAGCCTGCCCTTCTTTGTCCCATCCGTAGGGCATCTGGCCAGTTGTTCTGTACCTGTCAGGTCCGACTCTTGTCACCTAGGACAGCAGTGAAAAGCTCATGATTTGCTCCTTGCTTCCTGCCTTAGTGCTTCCTGTGGTACAACTCACGCCTCACCAAAGCCTCAGTCTCCTGAGCATCCCCCTTTCCACCCCCTGGAAACCCCAGAATATCAGACTTCCTGGAACAGAGGAGGGAATGGAGAATTCAGTATTCGCCCTCTGAGTCTTCTAGTAACGAGACAGTGCCTAGAGGAATTTGTTTGATAATGCTCTGGTGGTGGAGAACTGACAGTGTGCCAGGAAACACCTAAGCACTTTGTGTGCATGCGCAGTTCCTCATTCTACCCCTCCAGTATCATGTGAAGGTGGGTACTTTTGTTTCTCTTCCTTTTACAAGTGAGGAAACAGGCACAGGGAAGTTAAGTAGCTGGCACAGCTGATAAAAGTCTTCCGGGGGTATTTTTTAAACCAGGAATCCACTGAGCCAAACCGGTTTTGGCTGGAGGTATTTTTTAAACCAGGGATGCTCAGGCTAGAAAGAATGATTTTTTTGGAAGGGGCGGGGGGAATTGGGATGTAATGCTTTGTAGAGCTACAATTATGTTTATATTTTCATGTTTCTGGGTTTGTTTCTCAAAGCAGTGTGTTTCAGATGGGGATCTTCAGGGTTCATGAACATGCTTGTGTTTTACTACCTTTTCTTCTAAAGGCTCTGTGCATTCCTTCAGTCTAGAAAATTCTGGCTTGGCGGCCAGGACTAGGGTCTGTCCTCCGGTCTGCCCTCTCCTGATGGTCATGGTCGCAGATTACAGTCCAGGCCGTGGAGGTTGGTCTGACCCAGAAACCTTGTTTCACAGAGCATTTGGAGTAATTTTCTTATTTATCTCATTTGTGCTTTGGGCTAGACGTGGAGCCAAAACCATGACCTCCTGGTTCATAGGTCATTGTTCAACCACTGAGCCACATGGGCCAGGCAAAAAGTACAAAGGAGAACAGCGCTGGAGAAGGGAGAAGTTGTTCTCCCGGCCGGGAAAAGGCATAGCAAAGGTCCAGAGGCAGGAACCCACCAGAGTATTTGGGAACAGGGGTAGGTTTGTCACCTGGGGTGGCAGGACTGAGCAAGGTAGTGGCTGTAGTGAGGTATGTGGACAGCTTATCTATGGAGCCTTGAATGCCAAGCTAGGGAGGCTGGAGGATACTCTAGGCAGCAGGAGCCAGAGAAGGAACAGAGGAGAAGGACCCCACCAGGGTTCCAGCTTACATAGAAACCTCAGGTGCCTGGCAGAAACAGTCAAGGTAGCTTCCGAGAGGAGAAGGAGTGAGATGGGGTGGCGGGGGCAGTTCCTGAATCCTAAGCCCCTCCTGCCCAGCCCACCAGGAGAGTGACGTGGAAGAAGAGGCCTTCTGGCTCTGTCCCTTTGCCACAGGAAGGAAAACACCAAAGTTGAAGATGGCTCAGCTCTCAGACCCTAATATCGTTTTTAGCCCTTTTTCTTCTGAGAGAAAATGGTTTAATTCTGCTTCTTGAGCTGCCCTTTGCTTCGGCGCAGCATAAACTGAAGAAAGGGAAAATAACTATTAACTCAGAGAATTGAAATCAGAGAAATGGAGAAATGCGGTGAGTGGGTCTGTGTTTCTCACAGGCACTGGAGCCCTCTGTGCACTGCACTTGCCCGGGCTCAGAGGCCCAGGGTAGCTGGGTCCCCTGATCTAGTAGCCAGGCCAGCTCTGCCTCTCCCTTTGAAGGTGAGGGCCCCCACTCCTGCCCAACCTCCTCATCTCCCCAGCATGTCCCTGCCATTACGTGCCTGCCTTCTAGGGAAGCTGAATTAAACCAACAGATAGTGACTGTTGATGATGGTTGAGGGACATGCCAGGAAAGCAAACTTTTCCAGGGGACAAAGGAAAGATAAGGAGAGAGGGAGCGAGGTCAGGGACTAAGTTGGTCCCTAACCTCTTGGTGTGACTGAGCCTCAGCACAGCTGTGACATTAGCAGCCGGCATTTGAGGCACAATAATAATTCTTCAGATCAAAGCAGCTCCGTCTTTAGACAATTATAGTAAAATTGAAGCCCTCCTCTAAAAGAAACACATGCTCTTGTTGTACTCCCCCTCCCCCTTCTTATTTTATTCTTTATGAACAAATTGGTTTTCAGGGCTATAGAAAGAATCGATTGGAAGCTTAAATTCTCACTGTCTGCCCAGGGGTGGATTCGCAGGGGTGGACATGGAACATCTGAAAGCTGATTTTTAAAAAAATTGATATCCAAGAATAAAAGAGAGAATAGTAGGAGATGCTGATCAGGAATGAATAAAGTCTCCTTTTAAGCTGAAATAACCCCCTCCCCCCGTCTTCCTCTAGAAAAGCCGGGCTGTAATTGCTTGCAATCACTCGGCACAAATTGTCTGCTCATACTTGCTTTTTAATTTTGTATAATCTGGTCCATTTCGCTCTCTCTGCCTTTGAGCTTAACCTCTCTCTCTCTTTCTCTCTCTTTCTCTTATTTCTTTTCTCTTACTCTCTCTCTCTCATTAATTCTCCAGGGCTGTTCAAAAAATTAGTAATAATTCCCACTGATATTTGATGGCTTTTACCAAGCAAAGGCACTCAGGGAAAAGAAAAAATACACACACACACACACACACACACACACACACACACACAAAATGGAATGAATCTGAGCTGCATCTGCTTAAATGTTCATTTCTGCACCCAAAGTATTGTTTATTTCAATGCATTCATACTGTTTCTTAAGGCATGGCAGACATTTTAGTAAATAAATAGATTCACCCCCAAACTGAGCAAAGAAAAACGTGAACAGAAGAGGTGATTTCTCAGAGTAACGGCACGATTTTCTCCTGTTTTGTAAGGTTTATATTTACTGGCCCTGACATGTCCCCATTTGCTATTGCTCTGAGGGACATGCCTTCTGTTTAGCATGCTGCACCGTCCAGCCTGCCGCCTGCCCCAACCTGTGCTTGTCCCTGTCCTTCTGTCTGTGTTGGACTTACATAGGGGCCAACACATCTGGAAGGAGACACATCAGTTGGTATTGCTTACTTTCCAACTCTACACTAGTAAAAGGTGCTATGGAGGTGTGTGTGTGGGGGGGGCATTTAGATGGAGAAGTCCACAGTACGAATCCTCATTGGCAGAGAAAAGAAAAAACAACAACAAAAATAAAACAGGGAAAAGAGGTGGGTGTGAAGAGAAAGCAAACACAAAGAAAAACACAGCCCTTTCTGGTTTGGCCTGGTGGCTAGAATGTTGGCCCTTGCATTGAAGGGCTGTGTTTTTGCTTCCAGTCAAGGGCATGTACCTTGGTTGCAGGCTCAATCCTCAGCCTCATCAAGGTGAGTGCAGGAGGCAACCAATGGATGTGTTCCTCTCACATCAATGTTTCTCTCTCTCTCCCCCCTCCCTTCCACTCTGTCTAAAAATCAAAGGGAAAAAATATCCTCAGGTGAGGATTTAAAAAAGGAAAAGAAAGGCACAGGCTATACTGGAAGCTATGGATGCCACTCAGACTCAAGTATCTGCTTTCTCTCGGCACTGTCCGCCCTGGTCTTCTGAAACAGAGACTAGATGTCTGAGAACGAAATGAGAGGAAGAACTTCAGTAGAGCAGACGGCTGACAGTTTGCTTCCTATCCCGCCTCTGATCCTGACTGTGGGTCTGTTTACAGAATCCTAAACTTCTCGGTACTTCCGTTTCCTTTTCTGCATGATTGGGGTGACCAGATAGCCTTCCTTATGGGGTTGCTTACAGGAAATAACACAGGGAAGTGCTTGGCAGGTACTCGACATGTTTTAAGTGCTCAGTCAGTATTAACTACGATGATTATATCAGCTTAATCGCAGATGATTTAAGATATCAGTCAGGATTCACAGGGCAGCAGACACTAGCCATGGGATGGAATAAGGAATTTACTATGGGCGCCTGGCCTTGCGCAGATATGGAAGGAGGTGGGGAAGTAAGAGCTGGAAGGAGATTTGGAGAAACAGAAAAGTTCCTGGCCCAATGGTTTCACTGGAGAATTCTATCAAATATTTAATGAATTACCACCAATTCTACACAGTTTCACCCAGGAGGAAGAAAAAGAGGAAACCCTTCCCAGTGGGTATTATGAAGTTACTATTACCCTGATACCAAGACCAGACTAAGACAGTTCTGGGGAAACTACAGGCCAGTATCCCTCATGAACACGGAAGCAAAAAATTTAAACAAATTGTTAGTGAATACAATTCAGAAATATGTAAAAAGAATTATATACTATGACCAAGCAGGGTTAAGTATAAGGAGTGCAAAGTTGGTTAAATATTCAGAAATCAAACAATGTCATCCACCATATTAAAGGGCTAAAGAAGAATAATCCCATGATAAAGAGGAAACAATGACAGAATTCAATACACATTGATGATAAAAACTGAACACAAGCTAAACACGCAAAAATCAATTGTATTTCTATATATTAGCAATAAATACATGGAAATCAAAATTAAAAATAACTTCCACTTATACTAGCTATAAAATGAATGCTTAGGTGTAAATCTGTAGATGTAGCATGTGTATGTTGAAAACTACAAAATGCCAATGAGAGAAATCAAAGAAGATATAAACAAATGGAGAGAAATAACTGTATTCATAGTTTTTAAAACTCAACACAGTAAAGATGTCAATTCTCCTTAGAAATATAGAGTCAATGTAATTCCTATAGGAATCCCAGAAAGATTTTTTTTTATGAATATAGGCTAGAATATTTAAAAATTTACATGGAAATTCAAAGGAACTAGAATGGCTAAAATTGTTTTTGGAAAAAAAAAAGAGTACAGTGGGGGGAAATCAATCTGCCCAATTTTAAAGACTTCTTACATGGCTACAGGAATCAATGCTGTGTGGTATTGTCACACAGATCAATGGAGAAGAATAGAGAACCAGAAATAGACCCACACAAAATATGTCCAAATGATTTTTGACAAAGATATAAAAGCAATTCAATGGAGGAAAGATAGCCTTGCAGCAAATGTTGCTGGTACAATTGGATATCCATGGACAAACAGAAATGTACTTCAATCTAAATTCACACCATTTACAAAAATTAACTCAAAGTGGATCTCAGAGTTAAATATAAATCATAAAACTTTTAGGGAAAAAATAGGAGAAAACTTTCAGAATCTAGGGCTATGCAAAGATTTTGTAGATTTGATCTCAAAGCCCAAGCCATATAAGGAATATTTGATTAATTGGTTCAACAAAATTAAAAATTCTTGCTCTGTGAAAGGTCTTTTTAGGAGAACTAAAAGACAAGTTACAGACTTGAAGAAAAAAAAATTGCAAAGCACATATCCAACAAGGGACTAAGTTTCTAGACAATATAAGAACTCTTAAAACTCAACAGTAAGAAAAGCAAACAATTCAAGTAGAAAATGGGCAAATGACATGAAGAGACATTTACCACATATGATATGCACATGGCAAGTGAGTACATGGATAGATGTTCCATATCATTAGCAATTTGGGAAATACAGGTAAAACCATAATGAGATATCACATACCCACGCGATTGGGTAAAACCAAAAATAGTGACAACACTAAATGCTGGCAAGGATACAGAGAAATCCAATCACTCATACATTGCTGGCAGCCATATAAAATGACACAACTGCTCTAGAAAAGAGTTTGGTTGTACTTCGGAACACATATTCCAGAGAAATGAAAACTTATGTCATACAGACAACCTC
>NW_006285234.1:4302191-4309544 GCF_000327345.1 Myotis davidii | reverse complement strand
GAGTGTAAATGTTACTAACGCCCATGGATGAGTTTTATTTTATTAGCTGCAGTAATTAGGCAAATGAGCTTCCTAATAAGCAAATCAGTTAGAACAGTGTAGACTGGGATATTTATTCTCCTTGTCATTGTAGGCAGGTTTCCATTGCTACTAATATAGAGCTTTATTGACACGTTTCAATTATGTCGGTTCCTTAATTGTTTAAAGCAGGGAAAAGAGAGTTTACAGAGCACGCTATAGGAAATCATTTAAATAGTTTTTAACAAAGAGGGGAAAATAACATAACAAAAGCGCACAAAAATGAGATAAAGATTGCGGGTGAGGAGTAGGGTGAGGAGGGGGAGGTCACTGGAATTAGGGAGAGGGAAGTGACTTAAGGCTAAAACCAAGAGTCAGAGCAGAAGCTTGAAGCTCAGGTCAAAGAATTCTCCTTGGATTTCTTAGATAGCAGGTAGCCACTGCGGGGCTGAGAAACGTATATATCTAAAAGGAAAAGAGAAAAAAGAAAAAAGGAGAAATAACGAAAGGGGATGCAGAAAGGGGAAGAGAGAGATTTCTTTAAGGACAGACAGAATTATTTAGTTGGCTAAAGAGGGGACAGAAAAGTGAACAGCGACCGTGATCACCAGAATAGTCACGGGGTTGTGATGACACAGGCACTTTTCTGTGAAGCCCATAGAAAGTAACAGGAAAACCTTTTAAACCACCGAGCCTCATGCCCCCTTCTTTAGCTGGTGTCACAGTCTTCCCAGGAGGAGCCGGGATGGAGGGAAAACACAGCCCCCCTGACTCCTCTCCTCTGAGCTAGGCTGTGTGCTAAGAACTTCCCCTGCTTTATCTCGTGTAGACATCACCACGAAGCAGGTATTACTCTCTCATTTTATAGGTGACTGAATGCGGTTCAGAGAGGTTAAGTAGCTCGCCCAAGGTCATTCTGCTAATAAGTAGCAGATCCCCATGGAAGGAAACTTTCCAGCTCCCACAATGCAATCAAAGCCAGGTGCCTGGTCGGGGAACGTTCCCTGAAAGGAAAGGCCGGGCCTCATTGTCTCCATCCCTGAGCTCAGGGTTTCCACTCCCACTGGCATTTCTCATTACCTCTGACCCACCAAGCTGGTTTTAAGGGGGCTGCTACCCCATGGGAGAAAACTGCCAGTGTCTTAAATAAAAACCCTACTGTATTAGTTGTAGAGAGAAGGTGCAGGGAAGAGTGGTGGGTCTTCCAGTTTGCTCAGAAACAGGAGGTTCAGCCCCCGCCATCTGTGGTAGTCCCTCCTCTATCTCTAACCTAAAGCAATCGTGGAGTCCCTTCCTCTCTAGTCTGTCAGATCCTAGAGCCCAGGATCCTTCACCATGCTGAAGGGAACTTACGGGCAACCTTCTGAGTGACCATTCAAGCACTTTTGCCTGAAAGGTAATTACAGTTTAATTAAAAAAAAATAGAGGCTAAATGTATTCAGTGACTCCACAATCTTTGTCACCTTAAGTCACCTCCCTCTCCCTAATCCCAGTGACCTCCCCCTGCTCCTCACTTAAAGGGGAGGTAGGCAGAGAAATATCACTACTGGCCAACTGGCTCAGTGGTTGGGCATCAACCTATGAACACATGCCCAGTTGTGGTCTCACTCCCCAATGGGGGCATGCAGGAGGCAGTCAATCAGTAATTCTCTCTCATCATTGCTGTTTCTCTCTCTCTCTCTCTCTCTCTCCCTCTCCCTTCCTCTCTGAAATCAATTAAAAAAATATTTCTAAAAAGTGTATGCCTTTGATTTTCAGCAGTTGATGCTAAGTAATTCTTTGTTAAATAAATAAATGACCAAAAGCGGCTTGAGCCAATCTTTCCATCCAGATAGAAGGTGGAAGGACATCTGGCTCCCACTTGCTAGGCCTTGGAGCAGCTCTTCATTCATTTTGAAGTTGTAATTTTCTTTTCTTTCTTTTTTTAAAAATATATTTTATTGATTTTTTACAGAGAGGAAGGGAGAGAGACAGAGAGCTAGAAACATCGATGAGAGAGAGACATCGATCAGCTGCCTCCTGCACATCCCCCACTGGGGATGTGCCCGAAACCCAGGTACATGCCCTTGACCGGAATCGAACCTGGGACCTTTCAGTCCGCAGGCCGACGCTCTATTCACTGAACCAAACCAGTTTCGGCTGAAGTTGTAATTTTCATTTTGATGTCGAGGCAGTTACTTTTAGAACCTGAATAGAAGAGATAAAAGGTTGTGACTTTTTGAGTAGAACCTGCTTTTCACCATAACTAGCTGTGGTCTTTTCTGTCAGAACACGGAGTGGGGCAAAAGTAGGTTTACAATTGTGAGTATGTGAAACAGAATTTATTCTAGTATTATTATTTGTTAACTACTGTAACTATTGTATTATTTTCCATATGAACAACTGTAAACTTACTTTTGCCCCACTCTTTGTTGTCCTATTTTCAGTCTTTAGCGATAAGTGTTCTGTGCCAAGAAAGTAACATTTTCCAAGGAGATCCATTGTCTTGGATGTTTTCTAAGGATGTAGCCCCTGTGACACTTCAGTTTGTCTTTATCTTTTTGCTTTGTGTCATGTGGAAGGTAGCCTGTGGAACCACATGGACTCTCCTGTGCTGCAAGAGATGGAAGGAAGGGAGGGAGGGAGGGAATGAGGGAGGGAGGGAGGAAAGAGAGAAGGAGGGAGGGAAGGAATCGCTTCAATTTGGAAATTAATTTTAGTCTCAAGCTACTTTAAGAACTTGAAAAATTGAGCAAACTCTTTTTTCTCCTTTTTCTTTGTAGGGACTTGAAAAGGAAAACGAGGAACAAGTATAAAGTGTCCCTGTGTCATAACCCTGCCCTGTTCTCAGGGAAGTGAACATATAGAAGGCAGGGGGGACATCCTAGCAAAAGAGGCAAAAGGCTCCTGACTTGGAAAGAACGCTGCCTCTCGCTTCCCCCATAAGAGGGAGAGCGCCTCCAGCACCCCGGTCTTGTCCGGAAAATTGGAAGACAGCAGTACGGTTTCCTGGGCTGGAGGAGTCTGACTAGCAGTTTTGTCCAGGTAAGTGATGCTCTTACTTCAGTTTCTAAGAAACATGAAGAATGAAAATGAAGCACTGCACTGTCAGTGCTTCATGAAGGTGACTCTATGGTAGAGCATGTGCTACAAGGAGAGAAATACTGGGAGCCCCTGCCAACCCAGGCCAAAGGATTTCTCCAACTGAGTCCCCTCACGTCTCCCCAGACCAAACAGATGCCCTCTGTAAAAATGAATTGGTGCCTGCTTCTTAACCAGCAAACGTTGGAAGGGGGGGAAACGCAATATTAAAAAAAAAAAAGAAGAAGAAAATTACATGTGTATTTTCTCCTGACACAGTTTTAAAAGCTGTTTACAGCTGATTTACAATGCTCATAGTATTCAGTTTTTCATTTGAAATTCTAATAAGTCCTTTGAATGGGTTGGAGCTTGTTACAAAGTAAAGGGAATGAAATGTCTTCGTTGAGCTGTCAGGTTATACTGGCTTCTTCATGGACGTCCTAGGTCTCTCTTTAGAGTCACCTTTGTTTCCATGGAATGTGGTTGAGTTGATTTGGGCAACAAAAACAAATATGGAGTGGAAAGTATCACTACGTAGAACCATCATGTCTGTGTACTTATGTAGCCACCTGGGCCTGTATTTTCTACCCACTACTTTGCATGTTCCTTTGATGCGTGAATGAACTGGAAGAATTATCTTTTCCATTCTCCTGAGAGATTCTCCCCTAAGAGTACAATTGCCAAGTTTTCTGGGAAGTGTTTGGGCTTCTCAGATCAGAGGTGCCATTTTTGTGGACTAACACACTCACCTTTGTCCCCAAAGCGAATGTTAGCTGACACAAAAGCCAGGCCCTGTGGATCTTGTTTCCTGTCACGAGGCCATGCGCTAATTTTATGAGCTACCCCATCTGGGATGGACACCAAACAATACATAATGGTTTAAAAAAAGACAGTCGGGTCGGAATTTGTAATGATAAGCAACCATTTGAAAATCATTAAAAAAAAATAAGGGGCATGTTCTGGGCATAAAAGATCTAATTATCATTTGGTCTGACCTTGGCAAAGATAAATCAAGGCCCAGGTTAGTTTCCTATAGCAGGTTTTTTTTTTTAACTGCCTTATGCTTTAATATCCTATCTTCTCCAACATTGTTATCATAAATGATAGAAAAGTCTTGAATATTTGCATAACATTATAGAAGATTTGTGGCTGAAAGGATAGGATGTTACTTATGCAAACCGGATATATCTTTTCTCATGTGTTTGTAGTCACTTCCCAGGCACAACCCCCATTTTTGGTGGAGGGAGTGACATTCCTTGGGAAAGGAAACAGTAATTGTGAAGCTTTGAGTGGGATGAGGAATGAATAGGAAGGGAAGAAATTGAGAAATGTATAAATTGCTCTTTTGAGAAACTTGGCTGTGAGAGTGAAGAGAAAGAGTAATTGGTAACTAACCTGAGTAACATTTCTGGAGAAACTGCTGAATTTGTTAGGTCTAATGGTCCCATTACTGTTTTCAGGAATTCAAAGAACATACAAGAAATCCTCATGCGGTATTTATTCCCTTGGGATTGCTATCAGGTTCAAAACTCCTACTAGTTTTATTAAGTCTGCTGAGTTTGCTTCAAAGAACCTCCAGTCTTCATGTCATCTTTAAAAAATATTCTGGTTGAATAAGGATTTTTCTCTCTATAATAAAAGGAACAGATATCTGAGATAGTAGCAAAGGCATGGTAGCATATTATAGTCTTGTAGGACATTCCAGGTTTCTATTGTTGTCTTACAAACCATCCCAAAATGCAATTATGTAAGACAACGATTTGATTTTACTCATGGATTCTATAGGTCAAGAATTTTGATAGGGCTCAGTACTGTGATGGGCAGCAAACAATGGTTAATTGAGGATAGATTCTTAGATATGCTGGATTCAACTGCTGCCTCTTCATATGACAATATTTCCAGCACCAGAAGTTGGAAACATGTTCTACTTAACTGGGATTTCCTGTGTGCCTTAGACTTTTTAGTGTCCTTCTGCCAACAAGAAGAGTTCATTACATGTTTAATGTGATTAAACAATTAGAACAAAATGGTGATTTTTATATACAGACAATGATGAAAGATGTGTTTTTAAAGCAGTAAATTAAAATCTCATTAATATTTCAGTGAGAATATTTTGTTCTTCTCTGTTTCATCTCTATTTTTGACCTATGGCTTAGAGTTCACAGCATGAAGGAGATGGTGAAATCTGTTCACCATAAAATGTTAATTATAAGTAAATTACAGCACAAACGTTCAATCAGACACATTAATTCTACATAAAGTGAATTATTGTAGCAGAAAATTTTGAAATGTGACTGAATTTTGTAATCTTCAGTTTCCTTTTTCTACCACTTACACCAACCCTGAATCCCATGTGTTTATCCCAGGAAGTCTGAGCCCTTTGTGTAGTGTTGAGCTTACTCTACTCGCCGTGTTTTGAAAGTTAAATACAGTGTGCATACCCCATCTCTCCAAATGCTTCTGAAATTGCACATAGCTCTGTCTGCCCCATGGCAACTTAAATGAAAGCTTTGATGTTTTTCAAGCAGATAGTTGGACTTTCAAAATGAAGGTGTTGGATTTGTCATAGAAACATTCTCTCCTACAATATAAAAAGTTCTTTCATATAATAATAGACTAGTGTTTGTCATTTTATATATCATAATTTATATAGAAAATGCTTAAAATATCCAGACTGCATGTGGCTCATTCTGTCAACTATTTTAATTGTTCATTAATAGCAAAAATAGTGGTGTTTCCTTGAATAAGAATGCCTCTATATATTCGTTTTGTAATTAGATCTGGGCGTGCTGCTTATTATTAACAGGCTATTGAATGCAGTGACTAGATGCCGTGGACATAAAAGAACCCAAAGATTTTGCAAAATATTGAGTTGGGGGCACTTTTTATTACTTGGTGCAAAACTAACTCAGTTCAAGTAACAAGTAGTCTAAAGGAATTGCATAGTAGGGGTTCTTGACAACTAGCTGGCCCTCTGGTCTAAAGTATTTTGTGATGGTTCTGATTAGACTCCTACCTAGCAAGGTCTAGTACCATGGTCGGCAAACTGCGGCTCGCGAGCCACATGTGGCTCTTTGGCCCCTTGAGTGTGGCTCTTCCTAAGCCTTAGGAGTACCCTAATTAAGTTAATAACAATGTACCTACCTAAATAGTTTAAGTTTAAAAAATTTCGCTCTCAAAAGTAATTCCAATCATTGTACTGTTGATAATTGGCTCTGTTGACTAATGAGTTTGCCGACCACTGGTCTGGTATATCCCTGGTGGATCTAAAATGTTTATATTGAAAGTTTGGGTCACATTCTGGAGGATCCCCATGTCAGGTCTATAAGTTAGGAGCTGTGGACTCTCTCCTGGTCTCATCTCAGCCACTGTGGCAATATTATCATCCAGGTATCCACTCTGACCTCATGAGACTCTGACATGTGTTGTTGGCTACCAATGTCTGGCTTCTGTATTAAGGATCAGTGTTTGCATTAGTTGAAGGGCGAGTCATTGCTTTGTTCTCTCAGATAAGCTGTTCCATTTAATACCCATGAAACTCAACAGAAGGCTGAAATAGCCAAGAAAAATAGAAACGCTTTATAGAATGCATTAATAAGGAAGATGCACAAATTGGAATCAAGTACTATTAAGAGAAAGAGACTCCTATTATAAGAGGGATAGGAGAAAGAATTTTCAATTTGCTAATGGCAGAAGCTGTTAATCTGCAAATGTATGCAGTCATTGGTGAGTCCTCCTCTGACATGCTCAGAAAACTTTGAGGATTAAAATATCTGAGAGAGCCAGAATTAGGGAGCTGGTACCATTAAGAGAAGGGGATCATCAGCTTCCTAAGAGGCTAGATGTTCTAAAGAAAATAGAATAAACAATGCAGTAAAACTAAATGATACTAAATGACAGCTACTTTCATTTGAAACCATAGGCAAAAATATTTTGATGTGATGCTTCCATTATAATTTTCTTCCACTTTCTTTATGCCTCAATTTTCTGTTCTGGCCTCTTAGCATCTTTCAGCATCTATTTCCCTTTTCTATTGTCGAAAATCACAAACATACTCACAACAAAATGTTAGAAGCCTATATATTTTTTCTTGTATAGAATGACTCTTGTTTTTACAAAATAAAATGTACATGTTAACTTTTTAAAATTAAGAACAGTAAACTACAAAGAAAAAAGCAGAATTTTAATAAATACCTCTCAAAAATAGTCATCTTTTATATTTTGTGACTATGTTTCCAAGCATTCATTTAATATATGTATATAAAAGAAAAGAGA
>NW_006285234.1:4295268-4302133 GCF_000327345.1 Myotis davidii | reverse complement strand
TCAGAGACAAAGAAAGAGAATGAAAGGCTCAAAGAGACAGAAAAACTGAGATTTAAAGAAAGGGATTATGTGTGAAAAAAGTAAGAAGTATTAAATACAATGTTACTCAACTTTTTTATATGAAAATTTAACCCAAAAATTATATAAGTGAAGCTGAGGGTATTTCTGACTCTTAGAAAATAATGTTTTTTTATTAGAATATAGTTCTTAAATGATGTATCTCTGATTTAAGGAAAAAAGATTAGGAAAAATTTTGTTTAGATCCATTACTCTTTTTTAACTTCATATATCTATATTATATTTTATTGGTTGACTTTCTGCTTAAAATGTGAGGAAAATTAACACACAGCTACTCAAGTTCCTTTGCACACCTGGTATTTTTTGGTCATTGCTTTACTTGTCATAGTTTGTAACATTTGTCATCTTGTTTTGAAATCATAAATGCTACATTTACATTGTCATATCTTTATACTTCTATATTTGAATAAAAATTCAGTGCTCAACTCAAATTTTTAGACCAGTGTTTCCCATTCTTGTGTTTTTAAATTTCGATTTCTCTTTTAGTTGAATACATTTATTTGTAGACTTATAAAAGGTTTTTAGTTGTCTTAGTATATGTTTGTGCATGCTTGAGGATGTCTATTGCCCTTATACTCAAGGTGCAGCGTTAAAGCATAAAAACAAACAAACAAACAAACAAACAAACAAGAAAAATGGATAGTTGAAAGGATACTTTAGCTGGCTATAAAATTTTCAGGTTATACTTTTTTTTCATCAGAAATTTGTAGACCTTTGTTCATTGTCCTCTGGCACTGAGTGCTGTACTTTAACCATAAAGTTGTCATTTGTTTGATTGGTAGATGGGATCAGGGAATCCATATTGTGAGTTCCTTCATGTTTGAGACTCTCTTACTGTTGTGATTATACCTGAACATCAACTTGACTGAATATGATATTCTACAGAGCATTCCATTTTCTTTAGAACTTTGCAAATATTGCTTTCTTGTCTTCTGGGATTAAGTGTTACGGAGTAGATTGAGGCTCACTTACTTTTTCTGTTTATAGAGAACTTAATTTTTGTACTTGAATAACTAATTAATTTCTTCTTTATTTTTTTAAACTCTGCAACTAAACCAAGGTATATGCAGCATCAACTAATTTGTATCAGTTTTTTCTAGAATATACTGTGCCCTTTGGTTGATATATCTATTTCTTCATCTTTTAAGGCACATATTTTTCTTATATATCTGTTTTTCCTCCCATCTGTTGCAGTCCGTATCCAGAGACATTGGTTATTCTGTCCCTATTATCTTTCTTATTTTTTCTTCTTCTTTTCATTCACTAAGATTATTTCATGCCTTAACCCTATGCCACTAATTCTATTTTCAGTCATGTCTATTCTATTATATCTGTGCTAAGTTACTTATTAGTTATATAATGATATTTTGATCCTCAATTTGTCTCCTAAGCTCCACAGTCTCTTTTTAATGACATCATTTGGGGAGGGGGAGGTTGTATTTTATTCCAGACGGGTTTTTCACCTCTCTTTTGAATGTCTTCTTTTTTAAATACCCCTTTCCTCTTTCTTAACATGTAATATCTTAATATCCCGGCTTAATGTGGGGAGGTCTCATTAGATTCATTACCCAGAATGGGCTCTAAGCATATTGGTATCTGTCCTACCTCACATGCAGCAAAGCTGTCAAAACCAAAATCCACATTTGCAGGTTTGGCAAATATCCTTATGACTTTGGGCTAAAGGGTGTCTCTCCTGTTCTCTTACCTTTCACAGTTCTGGTAGTCCCTTTAGTTTGACCAGCTCCTTGATCTCTCATTGGGACCTCAGAGTTTTAAAGATGTTTTTACTCTTTTGTTGAGACTATAAAGTTGTTTCCAGTGGAAGGGTGTTTGCCATTATTGAAAGTAGAGTTTCCTTCATATTTTTATTTATTTGAATGAATTTGTTTATTCATTCATTTGTCTTTTCCCTGCTTATTATGAGAAGCCCTATGGAGATCTATCTTTGCACTAGTAGATGTTGGGTAAATTCTTATTGACCTCCTCCTACTTAATCTGAGACCTATCTTTCTTTCCTCTCAAAAAAGCTTCATGTGTTCTATCCTGTTATATATGTCCTGAGTGCTTTGTCTTAGAGAACCAAGGGTTCCACTCCTTCTCCAGGCATAAGGAATAACTTCTTGTTAGGCCAAGGATAGAAGTCATCAGAGCAGATCTCTGAGCCATCTCGTGGAGCACCTACCGCTGACGTCTATCAGAGAAGAAACAACCATCACTTATGAAAGGTTCATATGAAAGGTTCAGGCCAGAGTCTGAAAATTATTATAATATTCAGGAGCCTGATTATTCTCTGGAAGGGGGTTTGTGTATTGTTTTAGGGAAAGGCACACACACAAACCCATCTGCTTCCCCATACTCCTTAGTCTCCAGATCTCTGCAGTCGGGTCACAAAGCATTTGGGCTGCTCTTATGCCTAGAAATTTGTTTCTGCCACTCTCTGTGTTATTATCATAGTAAGTAAAGCCCCAGATTCATCTATGAATTCTGAGATAAGTTGCGCCCCCCAATTCTTACGTTGAAGTTCTAACCCGTCAGTACTGCAAAATGTGTTTGAAGATTGTGGTAATTAAGTGAAAATGAGGTCACTAGAATGGGCCCTAACCCAAGATGTCCTTCTAGGAAAAGGAATTTGGACACAGACATGCACAGGGGGACAAGAAGACGGCCAGCTACAAGTTAAGGAGAGAGGCCTCAGGGAAAACCAACCTGCTGGTGCCTTGACTTCAGACTTCTAGGCGCCAGAACGATGACATGACAGACTTCCATTGTTTGAGTCACTCAGTCCACGGTCTTTCGTTATGGCAGCCCTAGGAAATGAACGCAGATGTCCTCCTCCTTCTGTACTCTCTCCTTCCCGTTGGCCTTCTTTTAGACAACTGTCTAGGCTCCCTTCTGCTTCTTTTTCTCGTAGTACTCATCTTTAGAACACCTCCCACCCTTCCTTCTTCAGGTTCTGGTGATGTATCTTCACTGAGAACTGTCACTTCTTTGTGGTGCTACCCAAGCCCCCATCAATGAGAATTAGACCTGGAGTCCTGTTAGGAGAGGAAACAGTGTGAATCATGTTGAGCAAGTTTTCACTCACACAAGACGTTGCCTACCATCACTTCCATTTGCTATAAGAAGCACACACGTTAGAGACATTTTCGTGTTTGTGTTGACAGGGCATATCCGTTTATAAAGTATTTTTGCAGATATAACTTTGCTGAAGTCTTCCCACATTTCAAGTCATTGTTTAAAGACCCTAAAACTCAGAGAGGTTAAGTAAAATTTGATCGAAATTATACAGCTAGCAAATGGCAGAGCTGGAATCTGAACCCAGGTGGAGATGGCATTGTCACTGCCTCCCGGTGCCGAAGGCCAGTGATAGCTGCCCTACAGCGCGGGCAATGTCTCTCTCCTCGGCACAGCACTCTCATGATGGTTCTATTGGCCGATATTATTACCTCTGGCTAGGTGTTTGTTCATGAAGCATTTTTACCCCAGCAAAGTTGGAAGCTCTGGGAGGTGGGTTGTAGGCTTTGATTTCTGTTTACTTATAGTGTTTGAAAAACATTTGTTGATTGAATGGCTAAAAGGACTATTTTATCAGAGAATTTGGCACTTCTCTTGACAACCAGCTTTCAAAGATATACACAAAAAGTGACAGGACTCTCAAAATGTTGATCAGGTCTTTTAGACAAATGTTAGGAAAGGGTATGTATAAAAATAACACGGTGGATTGACATTATATTACAATAATTATAATTATTAAACCCTGTTTTTATATAGCTCTCTCCCTGCCCCCCTAACCCCAACTAAGGTGCTCATAGTCATTTGTAAGCAGTGGGCCTTATCCTGCTGTTAAATAGAAAATAAATTGCTTATCTCTTGGAAGAGAATTAACTCTTTCAGGGCACTGGGGTACCATTTAGTAAATTAGTAATCCTCTAAATTGCACTCTAGATACAGAAGATCCCCCATATAAACTGGAAATGAGCATGTTCCCAGTGCTTAAAAGAAACCAGGGCATGCCTAACAGAAATTAGACAGTAAGCTTAAAATATGTGTAATGTACTTAAGTCTCTCCTCTAATAACTTTGTATTCATTCTCATAGAAATCTGTTTGTGACTAAAGACGAATCTATTTGCTAAAAGCTGGTACTTCTGATCTTTTAATCTACTAACATGAGAGCAATAAAGGGGAAAGGGGCAGATGATTAAAAAGTAGAGTGGGGGTATTTATACACATGGATCAGTGGCAATTCGTTCAGCTAAACAGGTTTTGAGAAACTGATAATTTTTTTTCAAAACTATTTGAAAGGCCAGGCTTGATAGTTCCCTTAGGTCTTGAAAATGTTCATCTATTACCAAAATAGTGGTTAGTGAATTGTACTTAACCTCATGGATCTCCTTGCGGGCATTGGTATGGTAGGTAGAGGTGCGAGCACGAATCAACAGTAGCTTTAGAAATTCTAGTCTCCATCAGTCAAAAATGAAGTTGAGGAAATTAACACAGACTCCGAGATAATACAAATGTTTCCTGGTGGGTGGAGAGAAACTGGCATTGAAGCAGCCCATTTTTTTGAAAAGCATATCGACTGCAGCCTCTCTCTCTTGTTTTCACTTAATTTCTCTTAGCTCCCCTCACATGCTGTCTTTCAGATTTCGCTCTCCCCGAATTAGGTACTGGTCACCTTGTTTCATGGAAACACTTTGGACTTCACTCATTAGCTCAAATGCCTTTTGGATGCACTCGCTCGCTGGGTGTTGCTACAACTGAATTCTGATAGTGATTCAGTAACACATGATTGATTGTTGAGACTTTTGGTTTATGTCCAGTGAGATGGATTTGGCAACTGGTGGTATCTTATTGACGTTCTGATCTGCGCCGCTGGGAAGCTCATTGGATGGTCAGGGGGGCTGCTGCCAGGCAGCTCGGCAGTTGAGTAAACACGCTGTGGCTATCCCACCAGATCGCGTAGCATCCCATCAGCCCTCTCCCTTAGATCCCGTGCACCGAGGAACAGCACACGGGACTCCTTACCCCATCCTTTCCTCTCCCAACCCCAAGTCCAGGAGCTCCCTCTTGCCAGAGCCTCACCCCTTTCTTTGATTGTTCCTTTCCTCCCCCTGCCACACTGACAGCCAGCTGCCAGGGCTCTCTTGACACAGGCCTCTGCTTTCCAAAGTAGAAATGCCACGTAAGTTCCATTTCAGCAGTGCACCCTTCCTCAGGTTCCACGGGGCGTCCTTACTGAGACGAATTGGCAGGCAGCTAAAGAAATCAAAGCAGATCAGCAAAATGTCCTGAAAGGGGGAAGGAAGGATAACCCAACCTAGACGAACGGCCTTCATTTTCCAGTAAGCAGCATATCTGGTGGCCAAAACAAACACGAGTGGGGGAGTGCATATGCAGTCTAATTGTATAATCGTGAGGTGCTTTTCATGCATCACACAGGGACTGAAGTGATGGTGCCCCAGGAAGCAGCTCATGGTTTCCCTCCGGCACACACACACATTTTGCATTCAGTGGTACCCTGCCTGGCACAAGCGAGAGGCCAAATGCACCAGGTTGGAGGATTCCATGCTCATCGTCTGAAGGTGAAGGGCAGCTGCAGGAGTCCTCTGAGCTCAAAGGTAGCAAAGTGAGGTCAACAAAGCTGGCATGAGAAGCAGAGCCACTAATTCATCTCCCAGGTGACACTTTTAATCGTCCACATCGCATTTAATCACCAGGCAGCGTGTTGAACCAGGGAGCCTAGGCAGCAGCGCCCTTCTGCTGGCTGACTCCTCAAACTCTCCAGCAAGTAGGGAAGCTGGTGGATTTCTCACCTGGCCTCCTCGGCTGACACTAGAGCAGGGGTGGGCAAACTTTTTGACTCGAGGGCCACAATGGGTTCTTAAACTGGACCGGAGGGCCGGAACAAAAGCATGGATGGAGTGTTTGTGTGAACTAATATAAATTCAAAGTAAACATCATTACATAAAAGGGTACGGTCTTTTTTTTTTTTTTTTTTTAGTTTTATTCATTTCAAACTGGCCGGATCCGGCCCGCGGGCCGTACGTAGTTTGCCCACAGCTGCACTAGACCCTTTTCCAGGGGTGAGACAGTGGGATTCCACCCAGACAGCAAAATCCCCAGAGGTTGTATTTATGCAAGTATGAGACAAAAATGCTTTTCCTTTCCGAATCCCATCCCTTTCTCTCCGGCATTCAACTGCTCACCGACCTGTCCTCTCCTTCGCCAACACTGCACTGGCTTCACTGCCCTGAGCCTTTTGTCTCTGACCCTGGCTGCCACTTCCTTTGCCTTCAATGACTGATATCTTCTCCAGTGGAAAACTGTCCCATTCAGGGCAGGTAGGAAGTTTCCATGAACAGGACATTCGTGCAGCGGTCTTCCAAGCGATCATTACACGTTATTCTCAAATTTTCAAGAGCAAAGCTAGAAATAGGGACAGAGTTTAAGGTTCTGAAAATTGTAATTTAACACCAATGAAATAATAATAATGAAAGGTTATCATTAATACATTGTTAGTTTTCTTCTTTGTAACCAAGGGATATTTTTAATTCTTGGATTTTGTATGACACAGAGACAATGCATAGATAAACAATATGATGCACATTTTTCCCTGTCAACATAGGAAATTACTCATCCACTAGAACTTAAAATACACTTCAATGATTATTTCTTTCGTCTAATTATGTGCATTTTGTAATGTGCTTTACACCCTCTTCCTTCATGATTTTTGAGGCATTGTTCCAATGGCCAACACTGCCTTTGAGTCATTATGATTGATGGACT
>NW_006285234.1:4289122-4295222 GCF_000327345.1 Myotis davidii | reverse complement strand
AGGGAAACATCTTTAGCAGAGAAGATCCAATTTTTGTTTCCCCCTATTTGTTGTTACTCAGACTTTGTGATAATGTCATCAAGCCTTACGCTATGCTTTCTCTTGATGAACTGGAATTCTCTGGAGCTGAGAGGTATAGGCATGGGAGAGGGTGATAAACTGGGACCATGGAATTAGGCAAATGCACTTTTGACATTTCCGTGCTTCAGTCATAAAATTGATGGACCCACATTCATCATCTTTTATGTTTAGGGCAATGTCGGGACCACTTGTTTAAATCAAGGGCAATTAGAACATCCAACTCAAGAAAGGGAACCACCCAAATAAAAAGTTTAACATTTATGTTGAAAGAGAATATTGCTCTTACTTTTAGCTTTGTCTGGTGCCAATTGGTTTAAGAAAGAAATGTTGAAAAAGACTCTTGAAGCCCAGCGTGGCTCATGGTTGAGTTTTGACCAATTTACCAGGAGTTCACGGTTCCATTCCCGGTCAGGGCATATTCCTGGGTTGTGGGCTCAATCCCCAGGGCGGGGCATGCAGGAGGCAGCCCATCAATGATTCTCTATCATCATTGATGTTTCTATCTCCCTCTACTTCTCTCTTCCTCTCTGAAATCAATACAAATATATATTATTTAAAAAGACTACCCGAGAATTTGCAAGCACCACTTTGGTCTAAATATATTTTTGAAAAATTCACAGGCATTAATGCATAGACTTATTGGTGGAAAAAATCACACTAAAAATACTAATAATTCAGAAATTATGTGTAGTAAGATTAACTATTCGGCACAAAATAAAAACTCAATAGTAATGGGTGGGGGTAAACCTTCTACAGAAAAAAAAAATATGACACAAAATGCATATACTAACACTGATTAGGTTAAAATCTTTTTAATATTCTTATTTAATATATTTTAGAAATATTTCATAAAAATATTTAAAGTGCAGTCAATGCTTTGGTGCTTGGAGGCAGAAGCTTCAGTTTCCCACCATGTTCATACATGAAAATCCCTCATGTATGGGTAAACAGGCACCATTGTGCAAAACCCCTTTCCTCAAGTTACTGTGATAATGTTTACAACACACTCTATAGTTTGCACGCTAAAGACAGTCACCTAGAGGGGCTGAGGGTCTCATCCTTGCCTCCGTCACTGGTTAGATGTGTGACCTTGAACCAGTCATGTAATCTCTCCAGCCCCAAGGCTTCCCATGTACAGAATACGGTATTACTCCAGAATTATGTTTCTTTTATTTGTAAGAAGCCCCATGGTTTCTCATGCAACAGTGGTTCTGGTGATTTCAGGCAGCTGGTCCGTGGGGGAGTGACTGCTGAAGCCATTGGCCATACTCCTCTCCTCACTCATCCCAGCAGCTGGAAAACAGCCGGGGGCCCATCCTGCCACCTGCCTGCTCTGCATCTGGAGATCAGCCAGTGATGTGATCTGACCACCTCCAAAACCTCAGTATTGTTTTCTGTGGGGTTAGGGGGGAGGGAGAAATTACAAAACCACAGACAAATCAACAAAGCACAAGGTCATGTGCAAAGAAGTTGGCAAAAATCTAGGGTTTCCATCTTTCTGTTAAAAACCCCCGAAGTTTGTTTTTGTCTCAGTTAGTCAAACACATGCAGATTGTTTTAAAATTATCCAGATAACGGGCCAGGTACCCCTGCTCTTTTCCATAGAATGTTAGTAGATGAACTTAATGAGATGGACTGGTTGGTCCGCTGGCCCGTGGTTCCGTGGCACTGATTTCTTAGTTTAGAAGAACACGGCAGCCCTCCCCTTCCCCTTTCATCTCAATCAATCGTCTTGTATTTACTAAGGGCCTCGGGAGTGGGGCACAGAGGTGTAGATCATTCAATTTGTCGCAGCACATATTTTCAATATTATGATAAGAAGACAGGGGACTCTGCATTTTGTCAACTTGCAAGGCCAAGATCGATCAGCAAATAGATGGGCCTTCCCGTATTCTGAATTAAAGTGTGTGTTTTGGCGGTTTATTGACAGTTGATAACTACTGACCACTAGTCCTGATAGAGTTACAAAGGTCGGGTCAAGGCAGGTCAGAGCCACAAAGAGCGCCTCCTGCTCTTAGAGCCTGCGTCCCTCCCAGAAGGGATGTGCAGGTCAATAACTGAGCCACCTGTAGGGTCTGAAGGCTCTTCTAGTCTTTCTCCTTCTGGCTGTGCTGTGACCTAACTCTGACCTAAGCCCCACGCAGCCCCTTTCTCTTCTGTTCTTACCCTCCACGCTGCTGCCCTGGAAGTCCCACAAGTGCCAGTGAAGCCAGAACTCAACCAGCAAGGGAAGGCAGCAAGCACAGCACCACTGCACCATGGGCTCGACTCTGCATCCCACTGCAGATGCTCTCTCCAAAGGGGCTGCCGGCACAGGCCATGCTTCTGCCCATAACCTCACAGAGGGAAGGACACACAGAGGCAAAAGTGGCCTTCTTTATGGCTTCCCCAGGAGTGCTGCCCTCCTGCGCATATGCAAACCACTGTTGGCAAGCAGAGGTTTAATTAAAAACCTCTCAGAATGCCTCTCCAGCTGGGGTGGGCTTCGTTGTCCAGGAGGGGCCTTATCAAGTGGATGTAAAAATACACAAACGATAGGCCTTGTTCCCAGGAAGTGTCATCTGGTCTCCTCACTTGATGCCTTGTGAGGAGAAGAGGAGGGGGACTATGCCTGTGTGTTTGATGCCATATTCATTGTCTACCTGGAAGATGCAAATGATATTCAAATTTGGTTTCAGTGTACAGGCTGCTTGCATATACCCCACAGCAACCCTGAAGCAAGTGACTAATGGGAACATGTGTTCTTTCTATTTTTATAAGGCTGGGAGAACAAGGGATGGAGGGCTGAGCTTGTGGGGTTTGAAATCTCTCTTTTCAGGGGACGTGCTGCTGTCTGGAATGATGGTAATTCTCAGTGGCAGCTCCATGGCAGTGGCTCCAGCCTGCCTGGTGCTGCGCTCTGTGGAGGCCCGGGAACTGGGTAAATGGCCCTGCCTGTCCCTTCTATCCAGCCAGGAGGAGAGGGACCACGGGATGAGACAGGACTCTTAGGACAGTGGCAGAGCCACAGCCTGTCTGTCCTGAGGGCTTGCCGAAGACTCCATCTCAGTGAGCACTAGTGGGTGATCATCCTCAGCATCAGGACTGTTGGTATCACAATGATCGGCATTTAATTTGATGATTCAGGACTGCCCTTAGGTAAGGTCAGCGGGGCGGAGCTTGAGGTGACTTCCCCAAAGCCTCCTGAAGCCTCTTACAGCCAAAATTGTGAAAAAATCAGAATGATTCCATTCATGACAATATTAGTATCAAAACCCAATCTTTACTTCTTAGTGCCCATTGTTGATTCTATCGTAAAGACGATGGGCCCCTCATTTCCCAACCACTTCTGCTCATACCTCAATCCAGTGAATAAGAGTCATACAGCAAAGAGGGCGAACAAGATGTCAAATGAGATCGTCTATATAAAAATGATCGCATTATGTGAATAACAGGGTGCAGGAATCTTGAAATGTAAGGTTTTGGAGGGATGGGACAGCTGGACTAGATCAGTGGCCATCAAACAGAACTCTAAACAGTCTTTTCTGAGGGACGGAAGTGGTTCAGGCTCTGAACTCCCCATCTCTTCATAAAACAGCCTAGTTCCAATCGATTTGTATTGTAAAGTGTATTTCTGTATCTGGGCTATAAAATGGAGTTATGTGCTCACTCCAGGCAACTGACATGGGCTACCCAAATTGCTGCAATGAGGACTCACAGGTGAAATCCAGGAGCTTGGGAAAGAGGGCTGCAACCAGCAGGCTCAGGACGGGAGAATCGCGGCCATGCATTCGCTCTCTCTATTGTCGACCTTTTTTTAAAGACTGGATTCTGGGATTCTTAAAAGTCTAAAGACCATCAAACCCTATTTTCTTGCAATTAAATAGGAATCTTCATCCAAAACTAGACTGATATACATTTTGATTTTAATAACGGACTTCATAATGCTATCTCCATAGAGACAACCCATTACTAGCTTAGCAGTTCTTAACATCCCCTTGGGTTAAGGAAACCAACCAGCTGCCTTCATAAAACTGAAAGCTCCATCTTCGCTTTGCCAAATGGAGGCGAATCTTGGAGTCGAGATGAGGGTGCCAAGGTCCCGCTGCTTCTCCTGATACGGAGACCCGCCTCTGCTGACACTGTTGGAGGTCTCAGCTTATCTCCTCAAGGTCTAAGGCATTTCCTCACCCTTGGTTATAAGGATCCCTTAGAGGTCAGATGCTTGTACATTTCAAGGATCTTACCAAAGTGCATTCCCTTGACCAAACTCCTCAGAAAAGAAATCACAGACTTGCAAATACAAGATGCTCATCACGTCCTTATTCTAAATAATGAAACAAATGGGATCCACGAAATGTCTAACAATAAATAATTGGATTTATAAATAATGGAACATGTATGGATTTTATACATATATATGTACATACATATGGAACATTATGAGGCTTGTAAAGATATTTTTTAAGAATATGAATTTTTGGAAGACCATAAGGTGAAAGAAACAGGATGTAAGATTACATAAAATAGGATTCAAAATTATGATATATACCTAAGGGGGAAAAATACACACACACCATAAAGGGATCAAAGAATATACCAGATTTTGACAGGCACTATTCCTGAATAGTGGGATTATGGGTGAATTTGAAGGCCTCTTGTAACTTTATTTTACAAATGACTTTTTATCACCAGACAACATGTTTTTAAAAAAAGTCCAGGTTCCCGAATCTGTGTACCAAAATCCCTAGATACAAGTTGCCTTACAACATCTATAAAGGGGAAATAGAGTGAATTTTCTGATACTTTCCATTTGAGATAATATGCAAATTGCATCATTCAGGTAAAAAGAGACCCACTCTTACTTTGCAATTAAGTGTTTGGTCTTCTTTATCCAGGAACTTGCTTCGAATTTCCATTTCTCTTTGCTTGTGTGGAGACAGTAAAGTCCACGCCTCGTCATGTACTAAAGCAGCCATAACTGTGCCCCCTAAACAGGCCCACCAACTCCCTATCACATGCTAACAATGTTCAGGGCACTGGAAATACAGAAATAATTAGGATGTCAGTCCTTGGAGTGATGTTTTGGACTAAGGAGGACATAGAAATGTAGACAGTTAAAGGTTGGTATCAGGTGTTACCTGTTGCAACACATTGCCCCCTGCTTCGTGCCAGACGTTGTTCTAGGAAGATACCGTGTATGTCACACACATGTTTCTATCAACCTGAAACACAGGCATCACCCCCATTAGTGAAATGCAGACAGTGACTCCTCTGAGGCTCTTTGGTAGGTGAGTGACTTCCAGTGTAACTCGAGCCAAATTGATGTTGGAATAGAAGAGGGATCCCTGGATTTTGGCTGCAGAACATCAACGCCCTGTGGAAAGGGGTTTATTTTTGGTTTGGGTATGTTTTTTGGTCGATTTTGTTTCCTACTGTATTCCCAGCACCTGGAACAGTGCCTGGTGAGGATAGGGTGGGTGTGCTTGAGCCAACGTGGGATTCCCTTAGCAGGAAAAAAATAAAAGACAACCGGTTAAATTGGAATTTCAAGGTGAAAAATGAATACTTTTCGGTTTAAGTACGTCCCATGCAATATTCAGAACATAATTAAAATTATTTCTTGTTCACTAAAATTCAGATTGTGCTGGGCATCCTGGTATAGCTGGCAACCCCAAGCATGGCAGCCGGGGGCAGGCTGGTGCTGTGTGAGATTGACAGCACATGGCAAGGCCTTCACTAATTACACAGCACAGACAGGCAGAGGCCGAGCCGGGCATGGAAGGCTGGGGGTGCTGGGTTTATTCAGGGAACCAGGGGCAGCCTCTTCCAAGTAGAATGGGGAGCAAAGTCCCCAACTGGGGGTGTCGACCAGTATGTTTTGTTTGGTCTTCTAATTTCAATTAGTTAGCAACATTTAAAATCTGGCCAATTTCATATGCTTTTTGTGAGAGGGGGGGCACATGAGTAGGAATCCAAAGGTTTTTATTCCCAATAGGAAGTAGGTAGTAGATGTTCCTTCTGGCGGGGGAGCGGGGGA